>NW_010972656.1:62448-106114 GCF_000737465.1 Haliaeetus leucocephalus
CCAATATCATAAGATTTGCTTTTCTCACAGTTATACTCAAAGGCGACTGAGCTGCCAACCTCTTCCTTGTAGTATTGGAAAGACAGGAAAAATGAAACATCCACTACAGGACTGAAAGAAAACAGGAGGAAGGAAAAAGAAGTGAGAGCCACCTTAAATAATATCAGTGAAATCAAAATTATTCCAACTCACTGTGAATCTACTGAATCAGTTCTTTCTAAGTAGCAGAATTTGGCAAGGGGCTGGATGGGATATGCCTGCAATTTCAAAGTTAAACAGTAAATTTCAAATAGTATTTCCCACAACTGCAGTCAAATCATTCATGTCTTCCCCCTAACAGGCATCAAAGGGGGCTTTTGGAAAACTTTGGAAATTCCCATCCTGAGTCACTGAGCCAAGGTCATGATGGGATGTCTTGGCAGGAGGATAAAGAATGTGAGAATGAACTAGCAGCTGAGAACAAATGGATGAAGCGAAAGCAAGAGACACAAACTTCATTGTATCCTCAAGTCAGTATTGGTATTCTTGAGAATAGAAATAGTATTAATTTTTATCCAAAGTGGCCTTCACTTGCAGCTCATCTATATGAAGGTGTACCTTACTAACAATAGAAACAGCATTGCATACCAGAATTTCTGTACAACATCAGAAGACTGATCAACATGACACTAAACCATACTTAAAAGGAAACTATTCTGTAGTGTGTAAAGAGCTACACCTTCTCTAGAGGCAGAGAAAGAGCAATTAAACTTTGCTACTGTGCTCTCTATGGAATATTACATGCACTTAAGGAGGAAAAGAAAGCCATAAATGAGTAGGTTATGTATTTTGCAATAAGAAGATCAAATCAGCATCTCTAAGCTGTTTCCTTCCAACTATTTTCCTCCAAAACCTGGAAATGTTGGAGAATTCTCATCTCCTCATCAAAAGGCTTAATTAGGCCAATAATCAACACCTTAAAGACAGACATAAAGAAATAAAAATCTTCCAAAACCTCACCCTCTTCTGAATGCTTATTAAAGGTGGTATTTTCTTGGTCAAGTCAAGCTGATCAGGAATCAATTGGATTTGTAAAAATGGGGGAGAAGATGGGCAAATACAATAAAGAATGAAATATCTGTTTAAATGACTGGCTTATCTGTACCATGGCATAGGTTGATCACTACCTCTAAAAGTGAAAAAATAGGGGAAAAAGGAATGAAGTTAGAAAATAAACAGAAATCAGGGAGATTTCTGGGAAATTTCTTGAGAAATACCTAAGGCTAAAGAACCTTATTTTAACTTTAGCATACAAATGAATATCTTATCCTGGTTCTCTTCCTTCTGAGTCTGAATCAGATTTTCTCAGAGATGAGTGGTGACTAATTATTGGGTAAAAGCTTCAAAGTCTCAGCCAGATGGTGAATGGGGAGGGAAGCAGTTGAAGAAATGTCAGGAGTTATCTCATGTATGAGGCATAATCTTTAGAACATGTCCTTGTGGACAAAAGAAATGAATTGATGTAAATACCTTCATCCTCAACTAATTTATTAGAATCCATTTGTAAAAACATATGTCCAACAGAAATGGGTCATGACAGAGTTCCTATCAACTGTGACTCTAATGCTATGTCACCCAAGAAAAGAATTTAATCTTTCATGCAATTCCTTCAAAATCTGATTTCCCTGGGGAACATAACCAGGTTTATATTCCAACAGGATGTCTCCACAGTTCTTGCAAATTTCTAAACCCAAGTATTTACTTAAGATTTATCTTGTAATACAGCTAGTCTTTCATCATATTCAAATTCCCTAGGCAAGAAAAAACAACAGCATGGTTTCACTCCCAGACTGTAATTCCATGAAGTCCTCAAACTTTGCCCCTTTGTTTCTTTTCCTAGTGAGACTCAATACTCCTGCAAGCTTTCCACTTCAATACATACAGACCAGAGTTCAATCTCCATGTACAATTACAGAAACTCGGTAGTAACCCAGATAAACCAACCTGCTATGTGGCTTAATATATCCTCGAGCAACCTCACTTTCCTTTCATATGTCTCACATCAACCACTTTTACAGCATAAAAAGGATTATCTGCACTTTCTTTTGAGCAGAAGAGTATTTGTCAAAGTTACAGGCTTTAACAAAGTTTGCAGCTGACTGAAACTCTTCTGCCTTACATCACTTCTCCCGGTGCCATTAGCTTCTTTAGCATAAAAAGAGGTTCAGTAATTCTGACTTCCTACTTTGTGATTACAGTTTTACACAAAATACTGCTTTCTTTAAACCTGATGAAATAGAGCTGAGAATAGCCAAAGTTTGTTCAGTGCCAAAACTTTCTATATCTTTCTGTAAGTGGTTGTGCCTTTCAAATTAAATAAATGTGCATAATATGTGATATGGAAAACTATCTGATGCTCAGGGGGTCAACATGCAGCACATATATATAAAAAAATAGAAATAAATTTTTATATATATTAAAAAGCGTATATATATATACACTCTATTTTATGTTTTGATTATTCAATCCTCCTATAAATCTGTATTTTCTGGTGTTTTGTTTGCTCTGTCCAGATGGTAAATTTACCATTATGTAACCTGTGCTGATTTTTTTTTCTAGTAGAAAGAATTTTTTTTTTCTAAGTTATATTTATGAACAAATATGTGCAGCTGTTTTATATGATGATACATTAATAGTGTTGCTTTTGAATAGACACTGGTCAAACTCAAGTATGAGATATGGTCTGTGCCAGAACATATTAAATGATGAGAATTGTGGTCATGTTAGAATATAGTAATAAAATAATAATAATAATATAATAATACATAACCATATTGTTCATGAGTTTATGACACACAATATAATCATAATCTAATAATAAAATAATGTTGCTTTAATACAATATAATCACACTGCTTTATGTGTTCATTCCCATACTGTTTATGATCAATAAAATTCCTAACTCTGCTTATTCAACCAATGCAATTTTTTTTGTGGTTTGCACTGTACATTCGATCCATGTTGGCAGGTACATAGTATGAGCACTAGCCACATAAAAAATCCAGATGTAATAATTGTTGTGATACAGGCAAGGTAAAATGTTGCATCTACCACTTGTAATAGAGTTGTTTTAATTTATACCTACATTTCACAAAAAATTCAGGTATTGCTTTGTGGATCAAGGACTGACTATGAAAAGTTAAACAAGCAAAATTAAAAGATGGTTTGGTTTGGTTTTCAAACTATTGCAAATTATTTACACTGAGTGTTCGAGACTTCTAGAACATATGGATTTACCAGTAGACATCTACAGGTTCAAATACACCTATTTCTACCTAGTATAGTTGCTGTATTTACCCACTCGTATCTTGCATTCCAAGCACTTTAAGGCAAGGGCATTATATTACATTCATTGGAGTCTTCAGGAGCAATCAGAATTTATCTACTTCTAACTGGAACAGCTTAGAGCTTATCCACTTTCCTACATCAAACAGGTGAGCTTATTCATATACTACTGCTTATTTCACGTGTGTGTGTGTGTGTATGTGTGTGTACTGGGTCGACTACCATACGCCCAAATCAAGAGTTTTTCAGCTTTTGGTTGGCAGGGCACCTAAGCAAAATGTAATGAATAAAACCCCCCTATTGTCCATTGGAAAATGTTAAATGGTCATCAGAATAAAAAAGCAAGAAAAAACCCATTGTCTTAAGGACTGCCTCCAGTAAAAATAAAAACATTGTAAGTACTCTGAGAATGGTTTCTAATGCATTTTTTTCCCAAGTTGTAGTTGAGGAAAACAAAGAATTGCGACTAACTTTTTATGTGTCAAGTTGCTTTCTTGAAATCACATTCTAAAATACAGGGACAGTATTGCTGAAGGAACCTGCATTAGACCCAAATACAGCATTTTTGTTGTGAGATGAACAGAAGCCATCAGCTTGCACCTTTTTTTATTCAACGCCTTTCAGGAAGCAACTGTACTGGGCTTTTCAAAATGAAATACTGCACGTCGGTAATCATTACACAACTTTAATGGCTGTTCTACCACAAATGACAGATCTTGTTAAAGCAACAAAACAGAATTTAAGAGAAATTTAAAATATGCTTATGTCATTAGAACGTTTCTAATATGGCACAAACAGTGATAACATTGTATTGTAGCAGTGTGCTACCTCTACCATAGGTAAAACTGAGAAACCGCTCTATTTAAAGGCTGCCTTTCCCAGCTCTTCTGAGACTCATATACTTCCTTCGGTTAGCTTGAAATCTATAGTCTTGCAGTAATATAGGACGTATTAGTAATTCCAGCTTGGGATCTTTTGAGCCATCAGTTTCCCAATGAGCCAAAATTTTCTCTCCCACCAAAAAAACCATCCCAATATTTCTTGTAATTGACAGAGTCCACTGTTTTTGCATGGAGTATTGAGAAGTCAAACCATGCTTTTGGTCAATCTCAAAGCATTCAAGTCACTTAATATTTATCCAGTTAGTAGTACATAGAACTCCCCAATCCTCTAAGGCAGCGATACTGAATAGCAGTTATTCATAATCATCAGTTATGACAGCTGGGAATTTCTTCTCCTCATTAACCTTAATTGTGACTTTTTACATCACATTTGCAAGAATCTTTTTTTCCTTCTTTTAGTCACAAGATAACAAATGAGACATTAATCTATATTTCCTTTGGTTATTCCTTTGGCAAGCTCACTACAACTAATTCAAAGAAAATTAGATCATTATGAATAATTTCTGCAACTTTTTTCTGTAACAAGCTTCCTGCTTTCATGCATCACTCGATATTCTACATTTTTTTCTGATGTCTTCAGACAACAGTTCTCTTTCTTAAACTGCCTACTGCAGGACAGTGACTGGGCTTCATTTTACCCTAGACAATCTTCCTAGCTGTGGGTATCAGGCATTTGGATAAGGTAACTTATCCAAAATCCCTTGCCTGTACTGTATTTTTATCACTTGACATAATTCCTTTTTAGGACCTCATCCTCTAGTATTTTCTATCAATAATAATGAAGATCTACCTGGGACAACTTAGAGAGAATTCATTGAATTTCTAAAGTTTGTAAGTTTTAAGTTCTCCAGCTATGACAGATAAGGTGCAGATGTTAACTATTGACTTAGAGACCTAAAGGGTTTTTTGTCAATATAATGTCCCCTTTTTTCCCCTCACGATCTTCTGGGATCTTCTGAAAGCACTGATAACTCTGGATAGCCTATGTTTGGTTTCAGCATTGGTGAAGGAGCCTCAAGCAGATAAACTTCCACAAAGCAGGCATCAATGGTGTCAGCAGGTGGAACATAAGCTTTTCCAGGTACGTGCTTGTACATGATCTCCATTGTCTGGTGACTGACAGTAAGACCAAGCCATGGAAAAGATGCCTTGTCCTCCTCAATGCACAGGAAAAGAACACAGTCACCAATGGCTCCTGGAAGCCAACGGCTTCTTTGGAAGCCATAAATCCTGACTCTGTGCAGTGGAGCTTCTATAGAAGTCCCATTAGCAACTGAGTAGGATGGTGATGATAGCTATGAGTCTATCATAGAACATGGGGTTGACATAAGTAATTTTCTTCTACGCAAGCTGCCTTAAAATAACAATTCCAAAGTCCTGTTCTCATGACTTTCTCATAGGCCTCTATGCCTATACAAATAAAAACAAAGAGTGAGGAATTATTCCTTGGCCCCAAGGCCAGCTGGCACAGCACAGCTTATTTGGGAATGACCACATGAACGAATGAATCTGCATCTAGTGCCAGAAAGCAAGGAATATTTTTAAGCTGCAGTGACATAGAGCGACAGGACAAAAAGGATAGCACTGCTGACAAATATGTTATAAGGAGTCACAAGGAAGGGGTGAAGGCATAGAAAGTAATTTTTTTTTGTCTGGTCCTTCAAGCAATTGTAACCACTAAAAATTAAAGCTGACAAAATTTGGAATTTAGACACACAGATATCTGTGACTCCTCTCACTAAGCTGTTAGCTACATCTTCCATGCCTGCAAATCATGACCAACTCAAGGTGTACTGTGTGTTGAAACCAGTGCCTCCTTTCTCCCTGCCCAGCTACAAGTAGCATTTCAAGTGCAAACCATCTTGGTAACGGTGATCTCTAACACCTAAAGGTACTCTGTAACCACCACAATCAACAAAACCCTGGGAAATTGAGAGGTAAAAGAATAGCACACAGTAATTTCCTTGGCTGAGTATCATGTCCATGAATGCTGAGACTAGCAAATCTCAAGGTTCTGACAAGTAGGGAATAAGAATTAATTAGCATATGCATTCAGACACTGTTTTCAACAGCAACCCATACCATGAATACCTCTGTTTACAAACAATATAAAACAAGATCTGCCTTTACCACTAAAACGCTTTCTTGTTTCATGGTAAAAAATGTTGTGTGTGCTTCATTTTACAGCCCTCTTCTCCTTAAGGATGTTACATTTTTATTTTCCTCTCATTAAACACCCAGGCTACGCTCATCTCCAACCTAATTGCTGTCAATAGCAAGACCACCCTAGGTTCTGCAACTGAAGCAGTACTGAACAAGAGACATATTAAATCTCTTGAGATGCATATCCACTCCTTTCTTTGTGCCATGTGCATCCCCATGGAAGAAAAAAGTTTCACTCAATTCCATCACAGTTGAGTCCTTCCAGACTGCATCATTCTCTCACTGCCAAACTGCTTTAATTAAGCCCTCCAATATTCACAGCAGCTATAGCTAAGACAGTGAATACAGCTTTGGTGTAGGCAAATCTCCTTTGGCTGTGAAATCTGTAGTGTTTAAGGTTGTCTGTGTATTCTTAGTCATCAGAGTGAGTTTTGTTGAACGAGCCATTCCAGAAGGGCATGGTTATACCTCCAGGCACCCTTAACTGTGTCAAAGTTTTCTGTTAATGAACTACAGTGTATCAAATACATGAGTTATAACTACAGTTATAGCCTCCCTTTGCTATCTCCTCCCATGCCCCTACAAAATGGCAAGGCAAACTAGGTATGCAGATTGCACACAACTTTGGTTACACCAGCAGCACAAGCATTCAATTTATAGAGGTTTTTTCTACCTCTCTACAACAGACCCACCACAGGCTGACCCCATCAGCCAAGCGTGTGGCACCTTTTTGAAAACATATTTAAGAAAAGGAAAAAAAAAAAAAAAAAAAGCCAGACAGAGAGAGGGGAGGTAGGAACGAAAAGAATGAGAAACAGCAGAGGGAACACCAAATTCAGAGAAGGACGAGGAGGTGCTCTATGGCACTGGAGCAGATATCCCCTGAAGTTCACGGAGGACCCCACACTGGAGCAGTTGGAGGTTTCCTGAAGGAACTGTGGCCCATGGAGAGCCCATAATGGAGCAGGTTTTTTCCTGAAGGACTGCAGCCCATGGGAAGAGTCCATGCCAGAGCAGGGGAACAGTGTGAGAGGGAAGGAATGGCAGAGGGAAACCATGATGTACTGACAATCCTACCCTCCTGATACCTTCCCTGCTGCTACTCAGGGGTGGGCGTAGAGGAGTCTGGAGTGATGGAATGAAGTTGAGCATGGTAAAGGGGGGAGGAAAAGTGTTTTAAAGTTTGTATTTGGTTCTAACACCCAAATCTATTTTAACCGGCAATAAATTAGATTAGTTTTCCCCAATCTGAGTCTGGTTTACCCTCCACAGTAATTAGTAAGCAATCTGCCTATCTTTATCTTGAGCCACAAGCTTTCCCATCCTATTTTCTGTCCCTGCCCTGCTGAGGAGGGCAAGTGAGCAAGAAGATGGGAGGGAATTCAGCCCTTAGCCAAGGTTAACCCACCATACCTGTGCTATGCACTTTCAGTATAGAATTCTTGCCAGGAGGTATCTGAGCTCAGAGGCCTGCAAATTACAGAGATCCCTAATCATACTTCACAGCACACAAATAACCTTTTAATTTATTATTCCATCCTTGACATGTACTACTCAATATATTCAGTGCACTAAATACATTTGGGAGTTGCTGTGGATTAAAGATTAGCTGTGACAAACCGAACTTTTCAACCAAGTAACCAAGGGGAAAATACCAATTAAGCAATGCTGCAGTTCCACACAGACAAAGCATGCATTCAAATAGCTATCCAAACTGCCTGGCCAGAAGTAATTTGTAGGCTTTAGTACTAGGTTAAAAAACTGAATATGGATTCCCCTGTGCCCCCATTTCCATGTGCATGCAGTCACAAAGAGGGTTTCTTACCATAGCCAGAGAACCAGGGTTAGTGAACAAATATGTGCAGACCTTTCCTCCCCACAGAGCCATCACACTACCACAGAAGAAAACACAAATGAGTTATGACCGTGAATGTCATCTGATTATCAAAAGAAAACCTACTCTGAAAGATTAGTCTGTTCTAGCTCTCAACAGTATTTGAGGCTTAAGAAGTTGCACATTAGAATTTAATATTTTACTAGAACAGTTAAAAAAAAACAACAGTGAAATACTGTGCCACATTCTGGCCCTTCATGTGCTGGAGGATTTCCCAAGTAACTTTTAGGATCTCAAAGGGGATAGGCCAAATTAACAGTAGCAGCAAACAGAATCACAGCCTAGCTCAGTGAGCTGATATAATCTCTTGTAAGTGTTCAAGTGATACCAAGTTTATTAACAAAACCTTCTTGCAACACATGCAGTTGTGCAACATCTTTCATGGAACAGGCAGCAGATGATAAATTATAACTATTAGCCTAAATCACAACAGTATCTCTTTTTAAACCTGAGGCATCCATAATACAATTATTAGAGTATCTGTATTTTAAAAAGATTGAATAATAAGCAGCACTAACAAAAATAAAAACAAACAAGAAGGCATGACTGGGTTCCTGATCTAGGAATAGGATGGACTGAAGAAACAAGTAATATAAATCTATCTTTCAAAAGTATTGTTTCTAGTGAGCTTGCAAAAGAGCCAGCTCATAAGTGCCAGGCTGATTTGGAGGGAGGTGTGTTGTTGGTCAGAAGGGGGGAAATGGACAAGAACAGGCAAAAATCTCTGTGGAACTGTTATGTATAAACAGAGATCAAATGGGATAGTCTTGCAGCTTCTTGTTTTCTAATCTTAAAAAGTTGCTATCTAAATTTGGCTAGACCTCAAGAGCACAAACTTAAAAAAAATAATTCCAATAACAATCCTTAGTCCTTAAAATATAAGTCATTTGAATATCAGGGCATATACCATAATTGTGTATGAAAACAGATTCCTGCAAGCAGACAAATACTAATGGAAAATAAAAAAAATTCCTACATGTTGAGATCCTGAAGCATCCCACAATCAAATATCTAAATTATGACCACAGAAGCCAAACAGAAAATTTGTATTAAAATTATCTCTGTATTTGTATTGAAAAATTATTTCTGAGGATTGAAAAGTCTTGAAAAAAATTCATTAGGAATCAATTTTAACCACATATAGAACAGGGGCACTATCAGCCAGATAATTGCTTGATTGCAAACAGTGACTAATACTTCCCTGGATTATTGTATTTTACAACAAGAAATCTTCATATGCAGATCTACTAAGGCCTCCTGTGCAAAAGGGTCAAATTCTGCATTAGTGTGTTGTTGATAGGCATTTACACCAACACAGCCAAGACCAAATTTCAGCTCAGTGACTTACCAGTCAAGTATAAAGGCCCATTTTATGTTGAATAGAATATTATATGAAAATTTATTTACAACTTAAAATCAATGCTAGTACCTATCAAACAAATAAATGTTTAATGCTAGACTACTGTAACACATGATGAAAAATAGCTGGAAGGTGCGTTATTTTTATCCAATATGCTTAGTATCTTTTCACAAATGACCCACCTCAAAGACATGTTTAAGTCTAGGGTAATTCAAAACTGCAAGACCTCCCCCACTTGCTTTTCTCTCATGGGTGCATAGCAAACTAAGAAAAATAGTATTACCAGCAAACGCTGCACCCATGTTACGTCAAAGATTTCATCAAAAGGGAGAGTTTAAGATGATCTGTCAGAGAAGACGGACATTTTTACCACATCACAGGACAGAGATGAAAGGGCTCATAATCCATGTGTTTAGGATAACTTCATACTCTAAGCCCAAGCTAAACAGAGGAATTTCTTAGGCTTCTCTTCCAGGAGAGAGACCAAACAGAGAAATCAGCAGTCACCAAAGGAAAACCACTCCCGCCAGCCCCCCCAGCCTGGAATCATCAGCTGTAAATATACAAACTAGGTGCATAAAAGAGAAGTAGCTACCACCTGCTTACCTTCTAAAAGAGATTTGGGGGGATATAATCAGAGTTTCATATTTTCCTATGGTTCAGGTGTCAACAGGGCTGTGACAGGCGTCCTTTGAAAATTGTAACATGCTTGCATTTGCCACTGTCTTTTACTGAAAAACCTTTTCTTCCTTTTTCAGTTCAGTTCTTGAACTTGAATCAAGCCTATGATTCACGCCAGGTTAAACAAAATCTGGTTTTTAAAAACTAAACTAAACACCTTTTTTTTGGGCTGAGGAACATTTCTGCTTTTGTCACAGACTAACTGATACTGTACTCTGAATTGTGGGCTAGGACACTGTCTCTTCAGCATTGTTAAGTTTTTCTTGGAAAAAGATGTGGTACTGTGATCTTCATGGGCTATAGCTTCCCAGACAGAGGAAATCTACAGTGTAGGCACTGCAGAAGAACACATATTATTAAGCAGAGGTGGTACAGGGTAACTGAAATTAAATTAAGTGCTGAAGTAATACTTAGAGCTTGTGAGAGACTGGTAAGCACCAAATATTGTGGTGAGCAATTTTCAGAGGTATTGGTTGTGGTGGGTTGACCCTGGCTGGACACCAGGTGCCCACCAAAGCCGTTCTATCACTCCCCACCTCAGCTGGACAGGGAAGAGAAAATATAACAAAGAGCTTGTGGGTCGAGATAAGGACAGGGAGAGATCACTCACCAATTCCTGTCACGGGCAAAACAGACTCGACTTGGGGAAAATTAATTTAATTTATTACCAATCAAATCAGAGTAAGATAATGAGAAATAAACCAAAGCTTAAAACACCTTCCCCTCACCCCTCCCTCCTTCCTGGGCTTAATTTTACTCCTGATTTTCTCTACCTCCTCCCCTCAATGGCACAGGGGAATGGGGAATGGGGGTTGGGGTCAGTTCATCACACGTTATTTTCTGCCACTTAATCCTCCTCAGGGTCAGGACTCCTCACACTCTTCCCCTGCTCCAGCGTGGGGTCCCTCCCACAGGAGACAGTTCTCCATGAACTTCTCCAGCGTGAGTCCTTCCCACAGGCTGCAGTCCTTCACAAACTGCTCCAGTGTGGGTCCTTTCCACGGCATGCAGTCCTTCAGGAGCACCCTGCTTGTCCCCCACAGGGGGAACAGAAAACCTGCTCCACTGTGGGCTCCTCTCTCCACAGATCTGCAGGTCCTGCCAGGAGCCTGCTCCAGCGCAGGGTTCCCATGGGGTCACAGCCTCCTTCGGGCATCCTCCTGCTCTGGTGTGGGGTCCTCCCCGGGCTGCAGGTGGAGATCTGCTCCACCGTGGACCTCCATGGACTGCAGGGGGACAGCCTGCCTCACCATGGTCTTCACCGTGGGCTGCAGGGGAACCTCTGCTCCGGCACCTGGAGCACCTCCTCCCCTTCCTTCTGCACTGACCTGGGGGTCTGCAGGGCTGTTTCTCTCATATATTCTCACTCCTCTCTCCAGCTGCAGTTGTGCAGTTTTCTTTTTTCCCCTTCTTAAATCTGTTCTCCCAGAGGCACTACCACCGTTGCTGATGGGCTCGGCCTTGGCCAGCGGCGGGTCCAACTTGGAGCCGGCTGGCATTGGCTCTGTCGGACACAGGGGAAGCTTCCAGCAGCTTCTCACAGAAGCCACCCTGCTACCAAAGCCTTGCCATGCAAACTCAATACAATGCAAATACAATACAATATCTTTGCTCATATAAAATTAGATTAAAAGATAAAGTATCATTCAGCGGTAATTATCAATCAGCAGTAATAGCCATTTTTCTTTTAAATTCTCTGCTTTACTGCCTCATGACATTTATATGACTTATAACCATAGTCCTGTTTATTGCGCAATCCTCTATTCAGAAATACACTACAGTGTTACCTTCTCTGTTACACTTGGCTACAGACTTACTACAGCAGTTCCTGAATATTTCTAGAGGAAAAGCTTCTGATAATGAAGTGATCCTCAACGTATATTTTTCAGAGCACAGTTTGACTTCCTAATGATGCAGATGTTCTGCAAATCACAACACCACATGTTAGATATGTATGTCCCTGAAGAAATTTATGAAAAGAGAAGTGGGAAACTTATTGGCACATTCATCACTAATAGCTCTCTTTTATCCCAGAGACAGCATTGGCAGTTCCATAATTACATACACTTGAAAACCCATTTTACATACATACAGCAATAATTCAATTAGTTAGCAAATGAAAATCAGAGCTTTTTCAGCACAAAGTTGCATTTTCTTTAATATGATTATCTCACAAATATCTGCTCTGTCCCTTAAAGCTTATCAGACTAAACTTCTTCCAACAACATCTAGACCCAAGATAGGGATCCCAAACAAGAATTGTCACTTTCTGAAGTAGAACTTTGTCTTGATCTTCCCACAGAATCTGTGCCTGATGAGTAAACTGTCTTAGCACTTGTTTTGGATTTCAACAAAGGGTTCAAAATTCTCCTTAAACTTACAGCTATAAGTCAAAGACTGAAAATAACCCTTGTGTTTCAGTGTTCACACACTTCATCCTTTCCTACTAACCCATTTTTAGCATATGCTTCAGATACTCTGTGATGAGTGATGAATACCCAAAGGTGTATGTAGTGCTGTACTTAGTAGAAGTATACTTAAAAAGTTTCAATACTAGATTGGATTTCTGCTGGACCGAAGTTCTAATGAAAACTCATTTAAGATAATTAAGAACTTTATACCTGTATTTTTCTAGCAAATTTTAATTAAAGTTAATAAAAATACAGATTTTTTTTTTTTTTTCAGTTGTATTGGGCAGACAATTTAGTTGCAATAGTTCTTTAGCAAGATACAAGCCTTATAGTTCTGCAGCTGTAAGTAAACCCCAGAGTTGAGAAGGGGTTTTTTTGTCTATAAAGAAGCATATAAAGATAGCGTCTATCTAATGAAGTATGCAAAGGAAGCAGATAACTATCATGGGATTGGACAGGGAAGATTTACATCTTCAGTAAAGAGTTTGAAAATGCCATTAAGCATTTGTCTGTTAGCCTTCAAGCATAACAAACATTTGCCTTTGAATTCCATTTAGGAAAGGCTTCATCTTCATAAACTCCATTTTAGGAATCACGGAATGGTTGAGATTGAAGGGACCTCTAGAGGTCATCTGGTCCAACCCCGCTGCTCAAGCAGAGCCATCTAGAGGAGGTTGGCCATAACCATGTCCAGTTGGCTTTTGAATATCAGTTTTCTTTAACCAGAGATAAGAAATAATTAGAGCTGCTAGTGGATGGTGTCCTGTTTTTGTTCTGTGGTGATCACCAAGAAATGATTCTTTTCATGCAGGACAGGAAAACAAATAGTTAGTTACACTTTGTGTAAAATTTGTCCTGATTCCTACAGCATCCTGAAAACAGCATTCTGACTCATTGTGGTCTTCTAACTTAGCCTGCTAAGAATATTATGCCAGCATTTCTATGACTGCGGACATGATAATATGTGTGTGTGTGTGTGTGTGTGTGTATATACATATATGATATGTGTTCTTGTGGTGGGTTGACCCTGGCTGGACACCAGGTGCCCACCAAAGCCATTCTATCACTCCCCCTTCTCAGCTGGACAGGGAAGAGAAAATATAACAAAGAGCTTGTGGGTCGAGATAAGGATAGGGAGAGATCACTCACCAATTCCTGTCATGGGCAAAACAGACTCGACTTGGGGAAAAATAATTTAATTTATTACCAATCAAATCAGAGTAAGATAATGAGAAATAAAACCAAAGCTTAAAACACCTTCCGTCCACCCCTCCCTTCTTCCCAGGCACAACTTCACTCCTGGATTCTCTACCAACCCCCCCCCAGTGGCACAGGGGGACGGGGAATGGGGTTACGGTCAGTTCATCACACGTTATTTTCTGCCGCTTAATCCTCCTCAGGGGCAGGAGTCCTCACACTCTTCCCCTGCTCCAGCATGGGGTCCCTCCCACAGGAGACAGTCTTTCACAAACTTCTCCAACGTGGGTCCTTCCCATGGGCTGCAGTTCTTCATGATCTGCTCCAGCATGGGTCCTTTCCACGGCATGCAGTCCTTCAGGAGCACACTGCTCCAGCGTGGGTCCCCCGTGGGGTCACAAGTCCTGCCAGAAAACCTGCTCCAGCGTGGGCTCCTCTCTCCACGGGTCTGCAGGTCCTGCCAGGAGCCTGCTCCAGCACGGGCTTCCCACAGGGTCACAGCCTCCTTCGGGAACCCACCTGCTCTGGTGTGGAGTCCTCCACAGGCTGCAGATGGATATCTGCTCCACCATGGACCTCCGTGGGCTGCAGGGGGACAGCCTGCCTCACCATGGTCTTCCCCACGGGCTGCAGGGGAATCTCTGCTCCGGCGCCTGGAGCACCTCCTCCCCCTCCTTCTTCACTGACCTGGGGGTCTGCAGGGCTGTTTCTCTTACATGTTCTCACTCCTCTCTCCTGCTGCCGTTTTCCCCTCTATCCCAGCTTTTTTTTCCTTCTTAAAAATGTTATCACAGAGGCGTTACCACTATCGCTGATGGGCTCGGCCTTGGCCAGCAGCAGGTCCATCTCAGAGCAGCTGGTATTGGCTCTGTCAGACACAGGGGAAGCTTTCAGCAGCTTCTTACAGAAGCCACCCCTGTAACCCTTGCCCCCTGCTACCAAAACCTTGCCACACACAGCCAATACAGTTCTCAATCTTAAGGAATGGTTTTAAAGAGAACTAATTTTTTTCATATCATATCGTATGCATTTTAACTAGATTGCACATCTGCTTGATGGTCAATAAAAGCTGGTATAAAGAATTTCAGATTTTAATGGTCACACCTGGATTAATATTTTGATAGAAGACTATAACATTTTAAATGTAAGGGTAGATTAGAAATTCTCCGTTTAATAGCTTAGTGTACTCTTTCCAGATTCAGCCAAAACCCCTTTACTCTCTTAGGTGCTTAACAACAATATGGACAATTAAGCAAAATGGAATAGTACAAAGAAAATAGCTCACTGTCCATTAAAACACAGCGTAGGAATCAAAGACAGATTGATCTATAATTTCATGATGGTTCGTTACTAGAATGTAACCAACGAACAGTTGATACTTTATACCTGATAATGGCATATTTCACCTTGGCATATGTTCCTCTAGCTAGGCACTTGGCAAGAGCTTCCTTTGGGATCACACTTAAGACCGCTCCCTTTTTTCAAGTACTTTCCTTTGAACAAGCTGTACTTGAAAATACTTGAACACATTTCATCATAAAGTTACTTTCCAGTCACAGCCTAATAAAAAAATATTTATTGTTCAGGAGACACTTACTGAAAAAACAAGAAAAGCCCTTACCCTTTGCTAGCACTCTATCTCCCTGAAGTCTGATTTAAAGAATGTTGATGGAATGGGCAGCTCTGTGCAGCATTAAAGTATTTTTTCAAGATCCCTATTTAGAATTTCAGCATTAAAGAAAAGTCAATTAGTTACTTTAACTATGATTATAATTGTTTTCTAGCCTGAAGTCAGTTTGTGACTCCTTTTCTTCTATCAGAATGTTTCTTATAGTAGGAAAGAAGTTGGAGAAGTTTTTTAAGTATCATACATACTAACAACATGATGATTCACCACTTAAACTATTGGACTGCCTTGTAGCAGAGAAGACTTAAAGCAACATAGCTATGAAAGGAAAACTGAATGTTGCTGTCTTAAGGCAGAAAAAGGATTGTATTTTTCAGGGGCAGAAGAAATGGCACGGGAAGCTGGGGAAGAGAAAAGGCTGGGAGAAGTCAGAAGAGTATTAAAAGGGTACTCAGATTCAACTGAGCAGGCCTGGGAGCAAGCAGTCATATATGGGGAAAGACTATATGTAAAAATGGAGGCTTAGGTCTTGTGCCTGAGGGACACTTTGAAAGGTGCAGAGAGGGACATTAACATTTCCTTTCCCCCTTCTTCAGACTGCCCCTCTTCTGGCATGTTCTCCCTCCACTCTACCTCATCCCATACCCTCCAACCCATCTAAGACACAGAACTCCACCCTCCTCCCCACCTCCAAAGGCATCTTCTTACACTAACATCCACCTCCCATTGCCTACCTCAGATAAACTAGTTTTCCTTCCCAGCAGCTTCCCTAACAAAAGAAGTGCAAAGACATACTCTCGATAGTATGGGCTGAAGACAAGACAGGACCAGAAGCAGAACCCAAAGGATCTGGAGATCCCAGGGAGTGAAGCTTTCTGACCCTTTCCTGGAAGGCCTGGGGCAGCTGTGGTTGTAGGGACAATGTCTGCTTTGGACTGGGGCTACTTACATGGCCTGCCATTCTCTTCCTCATCCTCACATAAACTGACCCTCTCTAAGCAGCAGCAGGTGAGGTAAGGATGGATTGTTCCGAGTATAGCAGTCCATCTTTGCCAACTCAGGCACAAGCTAAACACGCAGCTTGCAGAACCCCACAGAGTCACATTATAGAAAAATGATAATATATCCTTGCTTGGGCAAGCTGTACGTACATGCAAGATTTTGTTTTCATCCTGAAATACTGTTAACTGTTGTAATTTTATCTTGGAAGAGGCTGACTGTTGAAAAGCAGTAGTGCATGGAAATTTGATAGCAGCTATATCACATTTCAGGCCTTGAAGGCAAGTATGCATATGAGTGCTGTTATTATTAGAGGAGTGTGTTATCATAGAAAGTTCACCTAAGACAGATACTGACAGATGTCATACTTGCTTCATCAGAAATAAATAAGGGACATTAAAAACCATTAACAATCATAGACAATCATATATGCTCATGATAAGTATCCTTGGCAAACACAGATTCTTAAGTCTTGAAGTCCAATCTGTGTTACTCATTTTGCTTTGCCAGCCTTCAAGGATCTTTGCCCTGGATTTTCCTGGGTATTCCCTTTGATAGCTGGGCACGTGTCTGAACTTGAAGTCACAGGTGCAGAGAGCTCCAGGTGAATCCTACCTCTGAGTCAGTTTTTGCCCTGTTCCTAAGTCTTCCTACCTAGGGAATCAGCTGATTCACCCCAAACAAGAGCTAGAGATGGGGCTAACATGCAAATGGCAGAAATGGCAAAGAGGCTGTGACCTGAGACACAAGTCTACATGATAGCAGAAGTGTTGCCTCAACATCACTGTGAAGTCCCTTTCCTGCAAAGTGTATCACTGCACTTTTCCTCTAGTCACTGAACGATGGAGCTACATCATTCACTTCAGTAAGGATGTTTCTGTATTGCACTGAACAGGGTTTCCAAAGCTAAGTTTGGATGTTTTCCTCTCTCGCTCACAAACACTTAACAGTATTGAACTTCTTTCTTAGTATTTTGAAAATACTCTGTAGTGGCTGCTAAAGCACCTCCTGGGATGTGAAGAAAGCATGATTCCCGTTAGGGCAATTTCAGATTTCTTTGGTTTACTATTTAATTAGGATAAAGATTACCGCAACATAGCAAGACAATTAACAGACAAGTTGGAGAAGTTGGTTTCAGGAGGATGTGTAGGTTTAGCACTTTTGCTCCTAATTCTCTCAGACCTTGTTTCCCATCTCTTCAGATGTGAATCTTGCCCTCCTGTCTCCAGCACTTACAGCTCTGCTTCATAACATGCCATTCTCCAGTCTGTCCAAGCACAGTTTCAGGACAGGCAGAGAAAGTTCTCATCAAACCTGAAGCAGGAGTTAATCAGGCATCTAACTTGGGAGGCCCTGCAAATTCTCAAGATTCAGCACTGAATATAACATTTCACTGAAGGGGAAAAAAAGATGGCGAGGAGCAAGAAATTATTCTTTTTGTGGGGGAATAAGAAAGACATAATTAACAGTAATGCCTCTACTGTACTTTGAATATTTAAAATGCTATATACTTTATGCATTTATGATGTTGATTAAAAACAATCACAGGCACAAAAACAAGTAATGGGAATGTGGTTTGCAGGCTAATCTTAAAATTTGAGAGTCAAATTCTGAATGTCTACAAATAATGGTCTGATTCTTGATTTCATATCAGTCTCCTGTGAACTTCTTCACCGCAGTACCGACAAGACTACTTGAATAGAGAAATGTACGCCTATGTAGTAATGATTACACATTATTTATTGTTATTATTGCTGCTCTTACTGCTATAATTACGCAAGCATGTTCATGAATTTAGAATTCAAAATTTATAGTGCTCATATATCTATTTTGAGCTAGTAGGCTTATTTCAAACATATTTGTGTCCAGGCTTCCACAATAACCTTCTAAACTTCAGTATCAGTAGAAGTCATGGTTCATTACCTGGTCTGCAAATGCCCACAACTCATTTTACTCACCTAAGTGATATAAATGTTAGACATTACTCTCCTCTATTTTAAGACTGCACTACCTGCCACAGAGCCACATCAATTATAAATAGTAAATGGCCTTTCAAAGGTCTTAAATTTTACTTTTACCAGGGGACTCCCTTTCAGAAGAAAGAATAGTGCTTCTTGTTGCTGTCAGTTCTCATATTATGGCTACGGCATGATAATTCTGAACCTTAGTGATGTTATTTTGTGAATTGTGACAAAACTGATTACAGGAAGGAAATATGGTGGAATCATAATGATGTTACTTATTTTGTATTGAGATAGGACTGGGAAGGCAACCAAAAGTAGAGGCACGTTATGCTATGCATTGTACAAACGCAACATAGTAGACAGTGACTGCCCTGAAGAGATTACAGTCTCAGGAATTTACAAAGGTTAGGAGTAATTGATATTGAGTATTATGATTCTCTTTCTGGATTTATTGGTACAGGATGACAGTATACCTCACCTAACTTATTTTAATTGATGAAGAAATACTTCAAATCACTAACACAAATGAAGTAATTTTTGGTAATCCAACAAATCCTAAACTTTAACCCCCAATCAACACCTATTAGGAAAAACGCTGTTTCACATACAGAACAGTTACTGTGTCTTTCAGCTTCTATTCAGTAGTGAATACCTGGGAGCTGTGCTTAAAATAACACCATCAGTCACATTTCATGCTTTCCATGTTTAGCAGACTAGAAGAGGCCCAACATGAAAAAGTTAATTGCCCATTTCACACATCCCCGTCCTAAAGAGAGACAAAATAAAGCCAAAAGGAACATTGCTAGTCTCATCAACCCACTTACATCTGTAAAAAGAAGTTTTCTATCCCTTTTCTGTTACCCCTATTATAAACAGCACTGCTAGTACAATAAAGGCCATGTTTTGTTTGAAGTACAAACAGAGAAAGGTCAGATTTTTTTTTTTGTACAGAGAGTTTAGTCAATGTGTCATGTGTAAAGGAAAATGGCCAATACTGCAGCTGCAATCAGATTACTATGTTGTTAGACTTCTCAAAGATCACTATTACCCCAATGAAACTTTTTTTTGCCCATTTCATATCTCAGTGTTTTCATCATGAACAAAAAGCAAACATCAATGTGAGCAGTTGGGCCTGAGCATGTGACTTTATGGTCAGTGGGAACTTTGCCATTGACATTGGTGAGCCCAGCAGGAATAAATCCAATGCACACGTGATTTCTGATGCTTTTCACTCCTCACCACTGGATCTGCTAATATCTCCTTAAATGCTGTACAAACCTGAAACAGTGATTTCTCTCAGTTCCTAACTCAGCATCCGTAATGACTTAATTACAAACTTACTCTTTCAGGAGTTTTCTGTTGGTGATGATATCCCTCCCACTCTGTTATTCCTCTTCTCACTTCTTGAACTGAATAGTGACCACATCAATTCCATAGTTACTGTAGAAACCTAAAGAAAGTAGTAAGCTTCAGACTTTCAAAAACAGAATTTTCTATCAATTTTATCATTCTCTATTAAATCAAATTTATTTTTCTACAGATATTGTTTTATCTCAGATGGTCCAAGTCTTCACTGAGGAATAAGGTTCTCTTTCTCTGACTTATCTGCTTCTGTTACCTACACGCAGCTTAGTCACCATTTAAGGGTAACAGTTACAGATATCCCTATATTAGTCTGGGGCACTATACATTTTGTGAAACAAGTGAAAGATGAAAACTTTGCAATTTGTACGGTTTTATCTCTCAACCTCAGTTGCCTTCTTTATTTTAAAATGTCTGACTATTTTAATGATATAAAATCATCATCATATCAAAGACATCAAATTCAAAAGAGCAATGAGGCTGTGAATAAGCTGCATTGCTTTGCTTTTCATGTGCCCCCAGCTGAATTCTTTAGAAGGTCCCAATTTCAGAGTCAGG
The DNA here is from genome assembly GCF_000737465.1 of Haliaeetus leucocephalus. Lineage (NCBI taxonomy): Eukaryota > Metazoa > Chordata > Aves > Accipitriformes > Accipitridae > Haliaeetus > Haliaeetus leucocephalus. The sequence goes on from NW_010972656.1 coordinate 82,891, forward strand.
CTTAGCCTCTGCCCTCATTTATGTCATCAAACACAGCTGGGTCAAATCCAACATCAAATCTTTAATTTATCCCTTTTGAAAAAGCAATGCATGAGAAAATTAGGGGATGGTTTAACTTAAGTTTAACCTAAGATTTCTCAGCAAGACAAACTGGAAGAAAGTTATATAGTCAAAACCAAAAATGAAATTACCAAAACAAAACATGTTATACTCATCTAATATGGAATGTTCTCATCTGAAGCAAAAAGCTACCATGATTTTTCAATGCAGTCACATTATGAAGGAAAACAAAACAAAACAAAATATTTTAAATTGTAATATAAGGGAAAACCCACAGGTCTTTCTCCCCCACTGCTAAATGTGTTAATTAAAGCTTGTAGAACAAATTCTAAAAGAACAATCTTGCAGAAAATATTTGTTATTATCTGGAAGTCCTGTGAAATGGTGTTAAACCATATAGCAATTTTTTGGTGTGTGTTGGTTGTTTTAGAACACGTGTTACTTTTTTTCTGTCACTAATAACTTAAATCAATTAATGAAAGTGTACTGTCTTCTGTGTTTGAAACACTATACTTACTTAATAAATCCTCTTCTGTAATCCAGAAAAAAACAAACAAATGTTTTCAGAGAAATTGTTTCCTATGTCATGTTATGTCATGGTTTGGGGTTTTGTTAGTAGTTTGTAAAGAATGAAGTTTTAAAAAGTAGTCTATAAAGTAAATTAATTGTGTGTGTCTGTATGTTACTACCTACATATTATAATGTGCATAAAAACATGTGTGTCTATATATATAAAGTGTATATAATAGCATGGATAGGTAGACAGCAAACCATGTTTATCAGTGCAACGTTTTAAAGTACTGGGCATTAATCCTGAACATTTCTTCTAAAAACACAAAATCACAGACAAAAGTCTAAAATATGCAAAAAGACCTGCATATGGGTCAAATAGCAAGAACACATAAAAACTGGAACGCTTATTCCATTATGACTCCTATTTCTTCAAATGTTCCCCCCCAAACTCACAAAGTCCTAAGAATGTACCTAAAATAGTAAAAAAATGGAATTACAAAAACTAACAATGTGCTAAAAGAAAGCATAGTTAGCAGTTCACTATTATTTTTAGAAAGCTTAAGTCACTGAACCAATGAGAAAAAGCTCTTAGTAACCCTTAACCCACTTAATCTAACAAAAAATATTTCTAATTTAGTTCACTGGCCCTTGCAGGGCCTAACTTTAATCATACCCTGTCTATCCAGATGGTTCTATCAGACTTGGAAAAGTGTATCATAATACCACCAGGTTTAGGCAGAACTTGTTGATTCTTCCTGCCTCTCTCCATCTCCAGTCAGCGTTTACCAGTAGCTACTAGTGTCAATACTAATCTCAATGCTAATAGCATCTTTAACCCTATCAAACCCCCTTTTGGGACCCACATCCACCCCTAACTAGACAGCCTATGTCAGGTCAGCTCTGAATTCAGGCTGGCAGCTTCTTCTGGACCATAAATTTACCTTTGCTTTTCTTGCTGTCCTACCCCTAATGGGGAAGTACAAAACAGGAACAAAAAATATTCATGTGGGATGGACCTAATTATGAAGGTGAGAAAGCTCATACTGGAGTAGACAGATATTTTGTACTCAGCAGTATACGTCAAGGCCCTTTTATCCCATGCCCTGTCTGTTGGGGAAAGAGGCAAAGTATTTTAAGGTGAAGAGCAGTCCTCTGAATAAAGCTGAAGGACCAGCAGAGCACCTTCTTGGGAATTTTGCCATTAAATTTTATCACGGCAAAAAAAGATTATGATTAAAAATTGGGTCATTGGTCAATCAAGTAAGCAAGTGCAAAAGCAGAGATGAAGTAAGCAGGAAGTGATTTAAATCACTTCCAACTTTCCTAAGGAGAGAACCTAAAGAACCCAGCTACAGCAAAAGGCATATGTTCAAAAGTTGGCTTTTGCCTGTCCTCCAAATGCTTAGGATCTCAAGCTGATGGGACAATGCAGACAAAGTGTCTACTTCCAGCACAGCTGTTGTTTCCTTCTTTCTTCAGCACCCAGAACATGATTTAGAGCAGAAGCTACTGCAATTATTCGTAACAGAAATAGCAGATAGGTCATAGACACTGTTCATGGTCTAGAACAGTAAAAACATGACCACAAAGAAGTGCATGTAAAGGCACGTGGGTAACCCTTGGCTTCTTTTAGCATTTTTTACATAAACTGAGCAAGAACAAACTGAAGGCTCACAGAGTAGTCTCAGTTTGAGAATTTTCTAAGCTGACATTTGAAACTTTAGATCTGGTTCAAGTTGTCAAAAAAACTTATTTAGTCAAAAATACACTTAACGCTGATATTTTTCACCAAAAAAAAATCTTTGGGGAAAAATGTTTGTGTGGGTCGTTTTTTTCAACTTGTTTACAATCTTTCAATGTATGAAATCACATTATGCAACTGAACTTCGAATGCTTTAAATGAAAACCTGAAAACACACATATGTCAGGACCATACATCACTGGAATTTATTAAATGAAATCAAAATTGGTATTTAGTATTTTGTCATCTAACTCCATTCAAAACAGGTTTTTTGTTGCTCAAATCTTTAATGTGACAGAGTCTGCTTCAAGACTCGCTGAAAGTAGTGGATCTGTTCCAATCTATTTCAATGAGGCTTCCACCAGATCTCACATACTGTAGAATTATGAGATGGTTTAGTTGCTCAAACATAAAAAAACCTGAAATTTTTCTTCTTGGAATGGAAGCAAGGATTTATTTTCTGACATGGACAACTCAAAACACAGCCTAATTTCAATCATTCCTTGACTGAACAGAAGCCCTCATTTTGTTCTTTATACATTGTACACTTTACAAGTAGAGCCCTTGTAGGCACAATTACACATTAATTGACTCGTTCTTATTGATATTTATAAAATCATAACAGAATTTTTTGCATTGCATTTATATACTATGGAGACAAATCACATTTTTTTTTAATAATAAAAATGTAAACTTTTTTTCCCTAACAGTTTAGTATTACTCAAATTCCTCTGCTTCTAGAACAAATCTGACTTTCACTGATTTTTTTTTAAAAAAAAAACAATACCAAAACCCACAATCCCCCCCCCATGTAAATGTATGAGCAGAGGATGCTGAATTAGCTCCCATTATCCCTGAACTGGTAGTTCCTCTTGTGATAATGGTACTTACCTGGCTGCAACTATGTATCAGGATATCTGAGGTCTGAAAAAGTGAGCTGTAAACTACATTAATCCTGTATTTCCTCTTATTTTTATTGAAATGAAACAGGTAGTGAGAAACAGCCTTCTATCCCTAAGGAAATGACAAAGCACATACTATATGTTAGTAAAAAAGCATATTTATTTATCTTGTGTTCTTTTATGAAACAGTAATTGCCTTTCTGAGCTGTTGCCAAATGCTGCTGGAAACAGACTGGCTATCTGATCTCTGAAGTTTCCACAGACTTTGGTCTACATCCCTCTCTGACTGAGACCTCGATCAAGTTCATTCACTGGATGCCTGCTAAGATGTAAACTTTCACCCACATCTGACAGATTAGTGAATGGTAAGTCCAGCACTACTGTTCATCAGGTATCAAATTTGAGCGGAGAAGCAGTAACTTTTACTTGAGGAGCAGTTAAACTACCCTTCCATGACAACAGACAACGATGTCATAGCTCCCTTTAGGACAAAACTAAAGAGGTTAGCTGAACGTGAATGATGCTGTCCTCTTACACTATTCTTTGGTATGAAGACCTTCAGACAACAGATGTGTCAGGAAGCAATGCCTAGTAGCTGATAAACAGTAGGAAACAGCTTCCTAACATCTGCCAGCTGCAAATTATCCGGAGGGGACCTTCACATGGACATGTGAAGGGGCCAGGTGGAGTGTATGTGAATGCTGCAAGTTCTTGTGATGAACCTGTAACTACACTTAAGGTCCACATCATCTCGCACCTGGGCACTGGCAGACTGATGCTAGAGTTTTAAGTTCGCACACAGTATTTTACTGACACAAGCTCAGACATCCTGGCAAGTGATACTCTGTGAACAGTATTACTGCTCTATCTTCCTACGCTCTGTTTATGTGTGTTGCCTGAGCTATGTTTTCAAGGGTGACGCGTTCATGAATATACTCTATGGAAGAAGTAAGGTCAGTTCAGCGAGGTCTGTATTCAGAGAAGGCAGTTTACATGGACTACATTAAATCACTTGAAGAAAGGCAATCCTTTGAAGTCTGGTGCCAGCTGTATAAACTCTGTACCAGAGAGGATCAAGAAGGTTTCCAGCAAATCAGTCACTTACTTTCTTTCCCCCCACAGCAGGAAATCTGTCTTCAGGCAGACAGCTAATACTCATCTAAACATCTTACTCCTACAATATTAATTGAAATGCCTGTTCTCTGTCGGTAAGGAGAAAGCAGAATACAGGGTCTAGAGGACTCTCCATTTTGCTCCCAGAAACTGCTGTTCTTTATGCTCTGTCTTGAAGATCACAATGTGTTCTAGGTTAAGGTTCTCAAACTTGGTGAATCCTTTGACTCTTCCTTGTCCAGAGGCTGGAAAACATATCATATTACAGAGAAGTTTGATGCGGTACAGCAGACTGTTACAGGTCATAAAATAACTCTGTGAATATATTCTCCACTTCTAAGGATGACTGTGCTGATTCTGTGCTACCTTTCAAGGAGATGAGTGATGACATTCCAGAAATAATGTACTTTCATGGTCCCTGAATGAATATCAAAACCCCTCATAGAACAATTGGGATGATTTGAATTATTTGCAGGCCAGTTTTATCCTTTGCAACTTTCTAAGATAAAGATAGTAGGATTGAGACCTCTCCAGCCTCAGACACTACTCTATCCTTCTTACATTGATCTTTTGTGCTTCTGAGAATCGGAAGCCCTGCCTCTTTTAACTGCCTTTAAAAATAAAATTATTGACTTTATCTCCTAAAGAAGAAAATGGTTATGCTTATTTACATCCTCTGACGATCTAGCCCAACAACTTGTCTAAAAAGTTCACTTCATTCTGCCTAGTTGGAAAACACTGTCAGTCTAAATTAGCTATAATTTTCTTTGTTATTTCACTGCTTAATATATTTTCCTATGAAGAGATGGGGTTTTGGGCATGGATTTTTTTTCTTCTTTGTTCAACTGAGTTCTTGCTAATTGCAAAGTATCTGTTCCCTCCTGTGAAAACCTCAGAGGATTTTAGACAGTAGTAAAGACAAGGGTCACAAGTTTATGCATCGATTTTATTTTTGAGAAAATAGTTCTCCTGGAGTTGTCTTCTAAAAATTAATGCACATCAAATATAATAGCTGAGGGAAATAGGGGACATTTCTTAAATAACACCAGTTTCTCTTCCTTTCTGCTTTATGCATAGATGTAATGCCCTCTGACACTATTGGCTTTGAAGTGTATTTCTGTAGTATATTATAGAAAAGTCATTTAACGATGAAAGTTTAAGTTGCCTTGTGGAAAAAAGACTATTGTCATGAAAGTGAAGGGGGTCTTTAAAAAGAAAGGTTAAAAGGGCATTGTGTTATTCTCTGGAATAATCTTAATAATCTTAATTTTTACTATTTTAGTGCAGATCTTGAGATTCTTACACTTCCCTCTCCATTCCTTCTTCTCAGAATTACTCCTTCCTGTGAGTTTCAGAGTCCTGCTGTGTTTTATCGTCTACAATATCAATTTTTCTCATAAAATCCTCTGTCACAGCATTTGCTTCAAATAGATAAGCATATTTGCAGAGCTTAATTAATAGAATCAGGATAACAAGTATATAGATCTCAGCAAGACAGATACTGTACCAGAACTGCCCTTCGGAAACCTGATCTAATGCTTTCCAAGTTATCCTTTCCTTTTCAGAAAAGTAAAAACCATGATACCCTGAGGACATGAAAACTCTGGGAGTTTCACTCCCAGAAGGCCTCAGGCAGAATGGCATTAAGCTCTCAAGTCATTCTTTAAAGGAGCTCAGTTTTAACCTACACCGGTCAGATCCTTTCCTAACATAACGACCATATAGGTATTATAAATGTGATTGAGCGTTGTTTTTCTTTTAGTATTAAACATGCACCTCACAAATCTCCTATGTGAAGCCATGACAAAGAGAACAATTATTGTGTTGATCAATTTTTTTTGATCTCTAGTGAGATTTTTTTTTTGCTCTCACTAGAAAGAACAGATGTTACACCTCTTAACAGGAATCCTATGGGGGTTTTTTTGGTTTTTTTTTTCTTTAATGTATTCTTCCAACTGTAACAATGGCTTTTCTGTCCTGAGCTGTGACTAATCTGTACAGGAAACAGGAAGGACTTAGGCTAGGTGTGTTTTGTCCTTGTCATGCTCAGCTGCTAGATGCTGTCTCAGTACTGTGACCCACACAGCCAGATAACATTAGTCACCCCATCTCCAAAACACTCAGCTGGGAAAGCAAAGGGAAAATACTTCAAAAGTACTTACTTCCTGCTTCCCCACCACTCCCCCAGCTTGGGATTGTTCCACTCTTATCTGTCTGTTCCCCAGCCTGCTTGATCTAACATAAAATGTAGTTGGTACTCCACAACAACATATTAAAACTATCTGCTTTCTGCTGCTTTCATGGGGTAGTCCCCAGGTCTGATGAAGATTTTAAGAAGGGACACACATTCCTGAAGACCACTGAAGCCAAGATGGCTGCCCATATTCCATGCTGGAGGAGGACCCGGGAACACCTCTGCCAGCTCTCCTTGGAAGAAAATATTTCCATTTAGTCCTTGAAATTTCAGAAGGCAAGGGGCAGACTTTCTAAAAGATACCTGGTATCTGTTCCTCTCTTGTCCGCAAGTGGTGGGTTTTTTTCAAAATTTCTTACAGTTTCAAGAGTTGTGTGGCCAACAATGGAAAGCTGGATAAGTCTGAACCTGCACCAGAGATCCCTTCACTGTACTTGAAGAAAATTCTTCTGAGCTCTAAACTCTAGGAAAGAAATTTAACAACAACTTAATCTGTCAGCTAAAGGCAGAATCAAGTAAAAGACAAACTCCCAACTCCAAGTCTTAATTACGGTGCTATGAGCTGAAATTCAAGTCTCCTGAAGACCCTGCTGGAAGCACTGTGGGATTGTGTTCCTACATAGCTGGCAGAGTGATGTAAGAATAAAAAAGTTAACAATCTGTCATATATCAGAAGCACCAATCATATAAAAGGGATATTGGCACTATGACTTTTTTTCTTTACAAAAAAAACTCAGTAAGAATCACCTGCTAATTAATTTATATTACAGCTGGCTGTGTTAGGCTTCCAGAAAAGATCAAGGTTTGTGGGCTTTTTTCTACTCTTTTTACAAATTAAGCAAACATTAACAGAGCTGCAACATGCAACCTGACAACATCCCGTCTCATCCTCTTGGCCAATCCTAAGAAAAACTTTACCCCAACACATAGCTAACAGCCTAGTATCATTTTCCTGTCATTTGTGGCAAGTCTCTTCTCTTTTGGGTGGTCTCAACTTCTAACTTCGTACCTCCCCATTTAAAGTTCTAACTGGAGCAGTCATTGTCACTTTCTGGCATAAAGTGGTCTGTGGAGCCAGTAAAACATTACATGGTGACCTACATAGAAAATCTGCGGAGCCAGCACAAGGGCACAGCTGAACGCTTTGAGATGCCTGTGTCAGTTCTTGTAAAGGAATTCTTGGTGTTACCACTTCACACGGAGTTAGTGTTTTGCAGAAGCAAAGGTGCACACGTCATGCAGAACTGGGAACAATTTCTGTGGTGAATTATTATTCACCCTTGCTTACCTTAACTGAAAATCCTTGTTTGATGACCTGCTGGCACCTACATGGAAAAAGAATATAGGGTAAGACCTCATTCAGCCATCCCTTTTCAGAATCAGGTACGCTTACGATCACAGGGAAGAGCAGACCTCTGTTGACAGTTACAAAAAACTAAAATGAATCTTCAGTGAACCTTTTCTTTTCACTTTTCGACAGGCACATAACTTGAAAGGAATGCTAGTGCAGGCTATTCTTTTCTGATGAAGTTATTTGTGTGACACTCCTTTTCCGGTTGTCAGCTTCTCATGTGTCAGAGGCACTACCATATATAGAGGAAGCATGGTTGTACATTTGTGTGGGATATGGGCAGCCCTCTTTGCTTTAATGCTTTTCAAGAATGTGTATTTCTTTTTAGAATAATGATCAGAGTTGGGGAAAATCCAAAACTATTTGTCAGTGCCTTCAACAAGGTGTTTGTACTAAAATATTTCTTTTCTCTGTAATCCTAGTTTCTATATGAAAATGTTAGATGAAACTGAAAAACCCCAAACCCCACAGAAAACACACACTAAACCCTGAAACACATATTACAAATTGAAAGAAAAATGTTTTCTTTGTTATTCTTTTATGGATTGCCAAACTTATCTATTAACCCAGTTTAGACAGTTCTTGTTTTACTCTGAGGGGCCACCAGCAGAAATTCTTGTGCACTGGTCAGTCATAGCTACTCTTGGAAATCTTTGGTGAAAACATGCAGGGAAAAGAGGCTATCCATAAGATAAAAATCTTTTATGTATTACCATAGGTAAATGAAGATGGATTTTTACACCATATACATGGAATCCTATCTAAAATCAGTGGGTATCAGAGGAATGCACAGATTTACTATCAAAATGGAGTCCCAGGGCTAGCAAGCAGAGAAAAGATGAAAACACTGAATGCTACTCCACTTTGAGTCCTTATTAATTAGCAAGGAGAAATACAGCATTTTTCAGATATTTGTCATTAAAAATTGTTACCAGGATTTCTCTAGTGACAGGATCATATGCTCTTTTTTTCTATTACATTAGTAGTTTTTGTAGCCCATGTGTTATATTGATTTTCTCCTAAGAATGTATATGGTAGGTTTGGTATGACATTTCATTGCACTGATTTTGAAGATAATGTGTAAATGAATGGACAATGATTTGTTTTGTCAGTGAACCAAGGTTGAACGACTTACTAGTCTTACTAGGATCCAGAGAAGAATTGATGTAACGTGTTAGGTGCTGATTTCCTGAAACACATTTACTGACATTCACTCACCCATATTCTTTTCTAACAGGAAAATAATATTTTCTAAACAATGAAAATTAGATGTTCTGTATCAGCTTGGCATGTTTTGTGAAAACAGATGTTTTTGCTGGGAGATTCAAAAGTTATCAGTCTAGAAAGCCATAATAACCAAATGGATTAATTTCATCCAGAAAGATAAATGGTAGCATTCACAGAGCAATTAACATAATATATATTTTTAAAATAGTCATTCAAATAACCAAAATTGCCATCATAGAGTTTGCTGCAGAAAAAAAGGTGAATGAGTAAAATTAATGTGTTTTAAATAAAATAGGGTCAGGGAGTAAATTTGAAAACTGGGTTGAAAAGCTAGTGGAACACTCACAGTCAATGAACAGGACAAAGATTTTATATGGAGCTGCTTCTTTTTACTTTGGTTTTGCACATAAAGATCATAGCTTCTCAGCTGATTAGTTTTCATTTTATGATCAAAAGCAGCACCTTGTACGACTTTCACAGTTATTTTGTCCCCTCAGTTGTAGACATGGTACTAAGTGATGTTTTTAGCTACCATTAGGGAATTTGCCTTGATAGATCCAAACCTTACTAGAATATAGTACTTTCTTCTTTTAAGTACTGCAACCTTTGAGACATGATAGAGAAATTTCTGTTTGAAAAAAAAAAAAAAATCCTGATAAATCCAGACCTTCTTTTTCATTGGGAAAATAGATTTTTATGTTATTGTACTTCAGGATCACAAGACAGATGTTACTCTAAGAACAGGCCTTGTTAACTACATGAAAAAGTTCCATTGTATAACCAATGGTGCAGAGCCAGGGTAAACTGCATAGGAGAACTTTTGCTTGAAATTAAATACAGCCTGAGGACAATGCCAGATCATCAGACCCAACCCCTTCACATGCCAGTGAATTACATATTACAGAAATGACCCATAACACATTTAAAGCTTCCAGTTAAAGCAAGAATGTTAGTCCTTAAAAAGAAGCACTGGCCATGCTGTTGGTAGACAACAGGAAAGATGAGACCTGAAAGCCTTGCAAGATTTGGAATTTACTTGAGATATACCAAGATAATCCCAGAAAAGATACCCTATAAAAGCCAAGAGCAAATGAGTAGCTCCACGGATTGTGGCTCTAAAGATTTTGGGAGACATGTATCTCTTGGATGAATTCCTTGGTGTCTGCTACAATGTCTGCCACCAAAACCCAAACCAAGTGTTCCCACACACCCTTTTGTACAGTTTAACACTGCAGGTTTATAAACTGATTCAAGTAATTCACGTAGCACATTCTTGTTCAGACAAGCCCTTCTCAAGTCCATGACTTGAGAACAATATAAGTCATGATAAGCAAATAACAAACTGAAGCAAGATTCAAACCTCCACAAAGCATGCCTGCCAGCATCAATCCGTTCATTATCACCAGGTCCCCCTCCAAGCCAACAGACCTGATTTTCAGTTATGGAATACCATCATCTTTACAGCACTTACCAGAGTCAAAGTCCCACTGCATTGGAGAATCTGAACTTTATTCTGCTATGCGTTATACTGAAATAAATCTGTTTCTAGGATGTGTGTTTTCAAGAAGACAATGTATTGAAATGAAATTAAATGAATGGAAAAGATGTTAAGTGCTTTGTGTTGGCATTGAGTGGTGAAAGGGGAAAATGTGCCAAATGTTTCATCTTTATACCCCAAAAGTTTGTTATATTTTCTTACCTTGCATTCCTCTGGTTTGGAATCTATCCCAACTACTTATATACCATTTATTATGTCAGTATCTGAGAGTTCCCCCACCCCAAGAGCTTTCATCTTAAAATCACTCTGAGAGTAACAGAAGAGTCATGCCAATGGGAATGCTGGCACAGAAAAGGCTACCTGGCATAAGCTTGCAAATAGGAACAAAATATTTGAACCTAACAGACAAGGTGGGGCCACAGTAGCAGGACGTAATAACAGAGGCAAGAAAATAAGAAAATCAAGGCACAGTCTGTACAACAGCACTCCAGGTGTGTGAACTGAATAGTTGTGTATGGAGGGTAACACTGTTCTGCTGCAGATTTCTTATAGCTTTGGAGGCAAGACATGGGAAAAGATCGTTCCTTTCAGCTCAGTTAGAGCAACACTGAATAGTTTAATTGTCTGAGCTGTAAAACAGTCCTTTTGTCAAAACCACTTCTCACTAATTACTTGCCTGCCAAAAATACATTGCTCATTCCATTCTTTGTCAGATGTAATCGATGCAAATTCAGTTTTATACCAAAGTATTTGTTGTATATCTTTTGTGACATCTCAGTTTGACAGCATACTATTAAATGACAAGTGCTGTGGTGTAAAAGGAATAGTTGTAATGAGTATTCATAACTTTTGTATAAACTTATCATATCTGATGCCTTATATTTTAGAGGACCTGAAAGTCGTCATCTTTTGCCTTCCTCCTAGCAGAGGTGTGAGCCAGGTAAGTAGTCAGAGTGACTGCCATGACTTGTCAAGGAGAGGTTAATGGACTCAAGGGCACAGGAATGCCTTCCTGCACTCAGCTGACTACTGCTATGAGGACTGTCACCTGGGAAGTGTACTGTGATGAACTCTCAACTTTTTTGTCTCAGTGTGTCAGTACAGTGTATCCATTCGTGCTTGGCTAGGGCTTACTGCACTGTTCAGAGCATCGTGAGCATGTTTCTCATATAGCATCCTGCCCTCCTGTCAGTGATTACTCCGGGGCTGGCCTTCCCTTAACTTTTTCTAGGCCTGTTCTTAATCTCTCTGTAGCTATTCCTGTCCCATGATTTCAGACCTTAATCTTTTTCTAACACCCACATTTGATTTTAAAATGTTCCACTTGGCACTTGCCATCTTTTAAAGAATTCTCACCTGTGCTGCCTACAGCCTTCTCATGTCTGTTTTATTTTATGCATCACCTTCCACTCCAGAGAGTAATACTATTAGTGCACTGTCTGGATAAAGCTTCACTTTGTTATCAAATGCAATGTTTTATTATACTGTAATTTTGTCAATTTCTCTGCAGCACTTAACAGTTAAGAGGTATCCCTTTTTAATCTCAGTTTTGGCTGAACCATCAGAGCTTATCAAGCCCCCTGAGTGCCTCCATGGGTCTTTCTTATTCTTTGATTTCTTGGCTAAGGCATTTCAATATTCTATATATGTTCCTAGTTGCAACCACTTGATCTTCTTGACACTTATAGTTAGTAGAGTAGTCCAACTACATGGATTTACTGTCCAAGTTGAATACAGTTTCCTAAGAATTATCACAATCAATTAAATGTGTCTTCCACTTATACTCAGGGATTGTCCAGCTTTGATAACTGGAATAGAAGGCTAGAAAGAAAGAAAAGTATAAGTCGAGTTCCTAGCTGGCGGAGGGATTTCATGCAGTGAGGGAGTGAGAATGTGGTACAATACAGAGTTATATATTTTGGTTTAGAAAATGAGAGAGTACACGCATCCAATAACTACAAGAAACAACAGCTGCTGCTGTTGCCAGTGAAAAGAACGTCTATGCAATCTGAGTTTAACGTTTGTCTATTAGCTTATCTGGTGCCGCATTCTCTAACTCACTCACATTCCTCTCTATGCACTTGAAGAGTACAGTGAAAATCCAGGTCCTAATATCACATCAGATTACATCGTGTCACACCAAACTTTTCAGCTGTTAGTTGATTTTCCCCTTTGTGGTTCTAGTGCCCCTGCAGTTATTTCTTATAGTTTTTTAATAGCAGTAGTGATCTTATGCAGAAAACATCCTATTGCTTTGTTATTTCTATAACATACCCCTCTTGACTTGAAGTGCATCCAAACACTGAAGACAGCAAACACCTTAATCTTCATTCGCATTTTTAATCCCATTCAAATCATGATGCTGCCTTGTCTCTACACCTGCCCCTTTCTATAAAACACATCATAATTCCTTGATAATAACTTTCATAACTTTTTTTACAATATTAATACTGAACTATAAAGATAGTCACCTGTATAATTTGCATCAGCAGAAACATTTTCCGCACAGTTAGGACAAAAGTTGCCTTTATCTAGCCACCCACTACCACTTCCTGATCTTTACCTTTTTTATTGCTTGAATCCTTTACACTTTTTTTTTCAAAGGCGTTATATTCCCTATAATCTAGTAGTGAGGTTCCATTCTTGCATTAAAAGATTCATCAACTTCTGTCAGGCAGAGATAATTTGGGCTTCTCGTTTCATCACAGGAAGCAGTGAGTTTTGAGGAGGATTAAAAACAAATACACGAGCAGGTACATATGATCCAATGCTTTGCTAAAGTTTACCTAATTGGCTTTTAACAATTCAGCTATTTTGTTCTCCTGTTTTTAACTTCTCCCTTGCTCTTTCTATTCTTTCTTCTGACAGTGGAGCAGTATTGGCAGCTGTTCTGTGCACAGACTGCTCTGTTCATCTAGCTGCACAGCACTCATTACCCTTCACCTCACAGAAAAATCTTGCTCTTTGTCAAAATAGCAACTCCTTTAGTATTCACAGGAAGCCCTTCTTAACCATTTGCATCACTGACTAGCAAATGTTTGTATACAGTCTAACTTTTTGTATAATGTTTTAAGATCTTGATTTCTTTCCTGTCTCCTCTAGTCTATTGAGCATCAGCTTCCCAGCATCAGCTGTGGTGGACCAAACTCTTTTGTTCCTTTGCAGCTTTTTACAATGTTTGAGAAATTTTCACTTCCTCAGGAATGGTCTTTGCTTATTATATGTGTGTTTTCTTCCCCAATGGCTTCCTCTGCTATATTTTGTGTTGGAGAGCATGTTTTTATAACAATGCATGCGTTGAGGGCAATGAGCGAGGCTTTAACAAGTTAGTAATCAAAATGGCTGTGCGACGCTGGTGGGTAAATAGGCATTACCCTCATCATGCAGTGAGGCAGCGCAGGTGTTGAACCAGGGCTGGAAGGTGATGAGACAGACCCTACAGAGAGCGGATAGCGGAAGCAGAACGAGAATTCGGAACCTCCGGCTGCCAGCTGCCTGCTTGCTCTGACAAGCCATGGTGCTTTCCAGCTATACTGGATTACTCTAGGGAGACTGAATGGCATTGTTAAATTGTGTACAGTTGAAGTAACCATGGGCCAATTACCCTCAGCTGCTGAATCTTCCAGTACAGCACTCCCTATCAGCATCAGTGCACACATGAGCAAGTTCCCAGGAAGGAGGTAGAGAGAGATCCCTTAGATGCTATACTCTAAAAGGGAAAGGGGGGTGGGGAGTTAGGGTACTCTGAGTACCTCGCATCCCCAGACAAGAAAAAAAACCTCAAAAGTTAATCTGAAAAGGAAGATTCTTAAAGACATTTTGACCCTTGCAGAATACATGCTGTCAGTACAATCACTTCTAACTAAAAGCATTAAATATAGCTTATACTAGAAATCGTAATTCCATTTCACAGCCAAAGATTTGTCTCTCAGTAATGCAAAATGGACAAGTAATTAGCCTGTCATTTTTTTAAATTGAAAGGTATTTGCTAGGCAATTGCTTCATTTCATTACAAACTACAATGTTAAAAAAAAAAAAGAAAATAATTAGTCTTAAAAGTATGAGGTTATTTGGTGAACACCTGTTTCTCAAAGAAAAGAAAACCCTGAAAATGAGGTCAAATCAACCAGAGTTTTGTTTTGCAATGCTAAGAAGTCGAATATTCTCCCACAGTACTTGACAAAAATTGATCATTTGTGAGCAAAGACTTAGTAGACAGAAGTAGCATACACAACAGAAAATACAAAATAGATCCTGTTATTCCTAGCTGCATGTGTTTGTGCTGCAGACTGGAAAATCAGAGCTAGTTGTTAACTGGCTAGCTTGAGGAATTCCAGAAGTCATTTTTGGTGGTTGGTCATATTCCAGGGTAGATTTCTGAGATCAAAAACTGCAGTCTACTGTATGAAATAGAGTTGTAAATTGACAGGCAGTCACTGAGAAAGATGATCCTATATTCAATGATTTGATAACAGGTTACTTGGAAAAATGGGTAACAAAGCAGTAGGATCAGGAAAAAAAAAAAAAAAAAAAAAACCAAACACCAACAATGTTGCATGCCCAAGTTCTTCAGCCTGCATTGAGGAAGGCTGTTTTCTCCTTAAGTGTTCAGCTGATCTGGTAGATGAGCCCCCAAAATAATCTGGTAGGGTTGTCTGTTGAATTTGTGAAGTCCTGAATTCAAAATACAGTTTCAAACACTAAGCAACTAAGGTAAGCATGTCAGTGATATAGGCAGCTCCTGAGAAGTTCTAGACAATACACAGTGGAAGGGAAGGATTGGCATTCCAAAAATCTCAGAAAAATACTAATCTTGAACCTCAGGCCATTGAAAAATGCACTTACTTGTTAGCTACTTTGAAGAAATTTCAATTTGTAGAATTAGTAAGGGATTTCCTGTTTTACATTTAAGCCACAGAAGTGTTATTCCAATCAGAAAATAGCATAAGAGTTTGTTCAAGACTTGCTGTGTAGAAAGTCTACTACAAGCACAATCATTGTTGCTTTCTCCAGCAACATCTCCAGGGATACTTGCAAACAAATGTCCTGATTAATCTGTTGTGAATTCTATAAGAAATTTAAGAGTGACAGAAACCTGAAAGATTCCTGCTCATTTTGGGGATGTCATTTGGATCAAACCATGCTTAGGCATAAATGGGAGGAAAAGGCAAACTGTTCACCTGAAGAGCATTACATCCATTCTCATCCCTCTCACCATAAATCAAGGAAAGAGTTATCTGACTCCTACTTTGAGACCTCTGTACCCAGAGGTAGTTACAGATATGTCAAAAGGTAAGTATGCTTGACAGAAAAGGAGCTTCAGGGAAAGCAGTCAGCTGTATCCTGACGTGTGTCAGATCCCTTATAAAACTCGGGTATCCCAGTTCCATGCATTAATTACCTGCAATGGACATCTGCTTCTCAGAGGTTCCAGCCTCCTTCCTTATCACTCTCTCCACAGATTTTTCATCAAACCAAGTGAAGGAAAACCGAAATAATTGTACCCGCTGTTATGTTGTTTCTCATCATAAGGGTCCAACAAGGAACAAGAGCTTTCCTATGAACCAGCTACCAGCCATAAAAAGGATAAGCTGCTGAGTGGACACTGCCAAAAAAATGAGTTTGCCTGAGGGAATGACAGTCAGAAAGTCAAAAGGAATATAAAATGTCTAGACTTAAATACAGCCTGACCAACACTGGATCTCTCCAGATATTTCATTTAGAGAAAACACTTGCTCATAATATTAGCCTTGGCTTGTTATTTTACACAGAGGTGCCAGCCAGGAAGTCCAAAGCGCTACAATTCTCATAAGGAAAATTCCACCTTTTCTATCCTTACCCCTTGAAGCTCTGCTTCCCTTTCAGTTTAGATAGGCTGCATAGAGATGGAGGAAAGTATACAAGGAGTTTCACAGATGGGCTTTCAAGATGGTTATGTAGATCTTCAAGGAGATAGATAGTTTCTCAGCTGGCTCTTCTTAAAGAGGCAGAACATTTGTGTGTCAAACAGAGCATTATGGTACTGAAGAGTTTCCAAAGTGCAGAGCAAATCCTTGAAAGTCTTCTCCCCATTTATCTAATTAGAAAAATAATTCCCACTGCTGGAAAGAAAGAAAGAAAGAAAGACTGTTGCTTTTTCCAGTGCTGCAAAGAAGATAAGACTGCTGCTTTTATAACTGCATGATTGGGTAAAAAATGCCACTGCTTACAGTAATTAATCAACTGCCAGTCCCATTTTGTCCAAAAAGATGGAACACATCATCCCAGGAATCTTCATTTACCTGAACAGCTTTTTGGAATATATTTTTTAAATGCCACAACAGCAAGAGGTGAAATAGTAGAGTTACGCATTATGGAGCAGCTTCCAAAGGAGGAACAAAGCATACAAAATAAGGGAAACATTCCAAATAGCTCAATGCAAGTTTGGGACAGATCCAGTCCCAGCATTACCATTCTGAAAACACAAGATTTTCCTTGTCCAACACCAGAGGCATGACTTCTTTCTTCTCAGAAAAAGTTCAGTCTATGAAGGTAGAGCTAGACTCAAGTTGCTCAGTATTTCCAAATACCAGACATCAGGGAAACAGCTGCCAATTTACACCAGTTAATAAAGGACCCATGGATTCATTCACTGCTCTGTCCCTCACACGTTATGGCTTGCAAGCAATTCTTTGGAAAGGTCTCTTAATCCTCCTACCTTTTAAAGTACAATTGACTCCACAGAGCAATTGAGAGGGGTTAATTAAGAAGTCCTATGCAAGCATTCAGCTGTTTTATAAGATTCTTAAATGCACATTCACCTTTGAACTTATTTCAAAAGCTGAAATATCCTGAGCTGGAAGTTAAGCATGATATTTTGATAAACCATCAAGTCCTTTCCCCTGGCATCATTCATGCAGAGGAAAAGCAATCATTATTTCATAACCTCCGTGGAAGGGCAGTTTTGCTCCAGTGTAGGCCAGCTCCGACACCACTTACTGTCAAGCTAGACATGGGGCAATGTCCAGCCCTGTGAAATCTGACCTCTGACACTCTTGAAGCCTGTAACCCCTGCACGTGCTCCTCAGATCTCAAGAAAGGACTCGAGCTGCACTCAGGCACTGAGTTTTCATACCAAGTGCTGGGGTTTGAGTAAGCTTATTATTTCAAGAGGATTAGCTTGGTATTAGTATTAACATTGTGATTACTCCTTAGATAATCTTCCTTTTCAGTATGCTGAGTTTCTGTTTGTGGATTAGTCAGATTCTTTATTACTATTGTTGCTGCTATGGACAGCACCACTTAATTATTTTTATTAAGTCTCCATCTCAAAGGTCCAGAGAATACCACAATAAACAAATAACACAATCACAGGAAATCCATATACTATTGGGAGTACGTGATACAAATTTAGTTTATATCAGAACATAAACCAGCGTGATACTAACAACAATTAAATTCTGGGGTTCTTTTCTAGACTCTCCAACATATATTAGCACCAGGGAAACTATTAAATACAGGGTGAATTTATAAGTACAGTTCTCTCTGTCTGGGTATTATAGTTGGTGCAAGTTACATCTGACAGCTATGGATTTACTGGCAGAGGACTAGAGGAATGCAGTCCTGTTTCCTGCCTTCCACCACCAGGCACAGTACAAACTTGGTTATGAAACATGGCCAAGTAGTTTGAGAAGAGAAAATGGTCTTATGCAACCAAAGTTCATAAGACATTGACTGAACTATTTCATGAGATTTACAGTTTACTCTCTTCCCTTCCTGTTAAAATTCAGGACTTGTGAAAAAAAACTCCTTATCCATAAAATTCAAATACCATCCCCATCTGCTCTTACATTCAAGTACTGAAAAGGTACTCCAAGGTTTGCAAATTCAGCATAATATATATTTATTAATCAATATTCCATATGGAAACTGTAAATTCTCATACAAGCTTCTGGACAATGCTACAAGACATTTGGTAAAAGCCTACAGCTATATGAACTTTTCAACCTTCATTCCCCTAACTTTTAAATGAGTATATCAATTTTAGCACAATATATTTGCCATGTTAATTCTTCTATGTAACCTTTGAATGCTCCATACAGAAACTTCATATTCACTCTATTTTATGGCGTACAGTGATTCATTTCTACTAGCATAATATAATCTGAGAGGATACAAACTTACTTTCATGAATGTTGAGAAATTAAGGAAACAGCTTGACAGAAAAGCACTAACTAGAACACAAGTCATGCTCAATTGCAAGAACTCATTATGCTTGGTCTTAAAAAAAAAAAAAAGCCACCTTAAATATAGAAGGAAAGTCAGATCGGTGGAACCGTGCTCAGCTGCCCACAGACCGTACCTCTTCTATGCAGTTTCATGCTCTTTGTGGAGAGAGTCTCAAATCATCCTACAAACATGCTGCCCTGCGAGGAACAGAAAAGTCATCATGGCACTTTGATGAAAGGAGTCCTGAATCTGGTACTTGTGTCACACCCCTTCTAGGTAAGATGCTACCTTCAGCTTTCTCTGATACTTTCTTTTTTTTTTTTTTTATTGGGGGCAGGGGAGGGGAGGAAAGGGGGGAGATTCAGCAATCCCATTTATTTGGTTTAGTTACACTCCTTCTGGGAGTTATTACATCTGGTCAGTCTCTTCACCATGGAAATCCATCCTACATATGCTTAAAAAAGAAGTGGAGAGGACTATAATACCAAAACAGTGCCTGTCAAACCACTGCCACTTGGTTTAGTTTGTGGCTAAACAGAAAGTCATAGACAGGCAGGGTGATGGGTCTTTGTATTATTCATTATCAAGTGTATAGTTACAAAAAACCAATGCTTTTAACAACTCAGAGCTAGGGAAGTAGTTTTTAGAGGTTAAAATTGTTATGTATCAGTTTCAAAAGAAATGCTTCACAACCAGCAAAAGAACTACAATATTTCCTTCTATCATAAAACATCAACATAGACTGAACGAGAGGAAAACTTCATCCCAGTCCTGGACATTATGACCAGTTAAGTCACTTAGAACCTGCCTTGCAATCCAGTTTGTTTTAGCATCATTTCTGCAGGCTTTTTGGTACAACATCTCTCTCTTCACTATACATAAGTTTAAAGTGGTAGACAAAGATTGATCTTAATTTCTGAGCAGGTTCAGTAGGAGTTATCACACTACAAATAAAAGCAGCTGAATTATCTTGGGGGAAGAATGGTGGCATATTCATCTGGAGTTCACTTGATGATTTAGTTATGTTTTATTTAATGCTAGCACATCTGAAACTCAGAACCATACTGCTTGGACATGGCTACAAATAGAGGTTTTTTTTTAATAGTCCCCTTATGTGGATTCAACAGACACTTATATCAGACTTAGCTGGCTGTCACGTAGCCAGTTTAACATCCACGCAGCTCTAGAGGTTTTATATGAGTATGGCTTATATTAGCAGAACCTCTATGCCCACAGGTTCTGGGAATCCTGAATTTACATATTTGACTCCTGAGAAATTACACCATACTGTAAATAAAAATCCTAGACCCAGAAAAATAAATTAAAGAGAAAATTCTATATGGGAAATGAAGAGCCAGGTTTTACAGTTAAGAATAAACTATCAGAAAATGCTGCCCTGAAGGGACGCAGCAGTTGATACAGAATACTAGAGACTCTGGGAAACAAAGTGGAGTAAAAGAACCCAAAGATAGCACCGACATTACAGACTGTCAAAATGCAGCAGCTTCACTGCACAAAGACAGTAGTTGCTAAAGTGAATAACTTTCCCTGTTGACAGGTGACTTCCTGAAGAACACGTTATCATCTCATAAGGACAGCTTTTCTTTTCCAATCTCCTTTTTTTCCTTCAGTCTCCCCCTCCCTCTTGCTAGAACTCTGCTAAATCATCAGGGGGATGGGAAGGAAGCAATAATACAGTCGAGAGAGTATACTAGTCGTATGTGTCCTTACCTTACTTTTCTACCCTTGGAGAATATTTATATAAAAGAACATTTCTCTTTGTTCCAATAATGGCAGCACTACAACAAAAATATTCATTGGTTCTACTTTGTCAAACGGTTTAATGTATTCCCATTCTAAAAGGCTGTCTGCTTACAATTCTCCACAAAGCCTTTGCTAATACTATCTGTCTCATACAGACCATTAAAACTCTTGATTGTCTGTATTGGGTCTCCATGGAAAGGTTTTGGTAGCAGGGGGGCTACAGGGGTGGCTTCTGTGTGAAGCTGCTGGAAGCTTCCCCTGTGTCCAACAGAGCCAATGCCAGCCGGCTCCAAGATGGACCCGCCGCTGGCCAAGGCCAAGCCCATCAGCAACGGTGGGAGCGCCTCTGGGAGAACAGATTTAAGAAGGGGAAAAAGAAAACTGCACAACTGCAGCTGGGAGAAAGGAGTGAGAACTTGTGAGAGAAACAACCCTGCAGACCCCCAGGTCAGTGAAGAAGGAAAGGGAGGAGGTGCTCCAGGCGCCGGAGCAGAGGTTCCCCTGCAGCCCATGGGGAAGACCATGGTGAGGCAGGCTGTCCCCCTGCAGCCCAGGGAGGTCCACGGTGGAGCAGAGATCCACCTGCAGCCCGGGGATGACCCCATGTCGGAGCAGGTGGATGCCCGAAGGAGGCTGTGACCGCGTGGGAAGCCTGTGCTGGAGCAGGCTCCTGGCAGGACCTGCGGACCCGTGGAGAGAGGAGCCCACGCTGGAGCAGGTTTTCTGGCAGGACTTGTGACCCCGTGGGGGACCCACGCTGGAGCAGATCATGAAGAACTGCAGCCCATGGGAGGGACCCACGTTGGAGCAGGGGAAGAATGAGGAGTCCTCCCCCTGAGGAGGAAGGAGCGGCAGAGACAACATGTGATGAACCGACTGCAATCCCCATTCCCCATCCCCCTGCACTGCTGTGGGGGAGGAGGTAGGGAATTTGGGAGTGAAGCTATGCCTGGGAAGAAGGGAAGGGTGGGGGGAAGATGTTTTAAGATTTTGTTTTATTTATCAATACCCTACTCTGGTTTGATTGGCAATAAATTAAATTAATTTTCCCCAAGTTGAGCCTGTTTTGCCCGTGACGGTAATCGGTTGAGTGATCTCTCCCTGTCTTTATCTCAACCCATGAGCCTTTTGTTCTCTTTTCTCTCCCCTGTCTAGCTGAGGGGGGGGAGTGATAGAGCAGCTTTGGTGGGCTCCTGGTGTCCAGCCAGGGTCAACCTACCACATTGTCAAAGTATAGAGAACCTTCAAAGATAGTGTTTGTTCTTAACTAAAATAACGTTTAACCGCTTTGCTTATTGTGTGGTTCTACTTCTGCTGGTCAAATCTTTACATCCTTACTCACATGATAACTCATTAAAAGCCATGATAAATTTACATTTAAGCTTTAAAAGGTCAAATCCTGATGCCCTTAGTAAATTTTTATTCAGAGTTTATTCAAGAAAGACACCTATACATATGTGCAGAAGAAAAAAATCTGAAACAAGAATTAAATAAAACACAGGAATCACTGTATAGAAACTCCTACTTCATTGAAAACTGTTCTAATTTTGCCCCTACCTGGTTTTACTTATGGATCTGAAGTCAAAATAAGTGTGGTTTAAGATGAAAGAGGGTCCACGCAGTCTTTTATGAAGGCTTGTCTGTATTGGTTGAAGCACAGCTCATGTTGAGCAACACAATATGTGCAGGAATAAATGCTCAGGAGGGCTGTAGCGTATTTGGGAAATGTCCTATTTGAAAGTGCGTGTACCACCTGAGGAAAAGAATGTATTGGCTACACAATTTCAGCAACATCAGGAACCTGCCTGGTTCCATCTGTGAGCATGTTTAAGCCCACACTGACAACAACAACATAACTCAGGAAGGAGGTTTAGTTCTGCCAACAACTCGCCACTCTCTGACTATCTGGTAGGCTCCTATTTTGTCCTATCCTGGAATCCGATTTTTATCTCTGACCTACTTAGGTCCTAAAATTGACTTGATTGCTTTGTGCCATGCTAGGAAGCTTGTACATCAATCTCCCTTAGCGTAGGCTAGCAGGGAAAGGGAATCAGGTGCTCCCATAAAAAAAGTTATATATGCATTTTACAAGGAAACATTACCATTAGCTGGTTATTAGGGCTTATGCACTGAGGAGTAATAAAAAGTATATATAGAATAATGTTGGACCACATTTAGGTAGTTTAGTTAGTGCAAAGAAACCTAACGTAAATTGTTTTTTTCAGGAAAAGCTGTCAGGAAAGAAAATACTTAATTATATACACCATTAGCAAATATCTTTTAACTGGCTCCAGTTGACAGCAGCTATAGAATACCAGGGATATTTTTGTTGCCATTATTTGTTCCGTTAAGGGAACCAGTAAGCTCAGAATGCAACCTGTCCCAGTCTTCTCTCCTCTTAACACCCCTGAAACTACAGTGAACTTTCTTGCAACATACTTGTTTTAGCTTGTAGCAGCTGAGTAGCAACATGGAATATGATTTCCTGTGCTACAGTTTCCCTCCAAACATCCTTCCCAGGCCATTTCTGCTGCAGCTCATTTGTTTCCTGAAAGATTCACTACCTGCAGCATTCCAGAAAGATTCATGTGAACATTAGGAAAACCTTCCCAAGATTAAAGATATGAAGTCACTGGGATAAATGGCGGGGGGG
>NW_010972656.1:106124-153901 GCF_000737465.1 Haliaeetus leucocephalus
GGTGGGTGGGGAGTGAGGAGAGAGGGTGGATCATTTTTCCTTCCTTCTGGAATCTCAGCGGTATGCCAGCAAGTAAAACATCACTCAGGAGTGAAACAGGGAGGGAGATGGGCTCTGTCAGCCCCAGTTTTTTATGATTCGCTATGCTGTCCCATCAAAATGAGAAGTTATTCAAGGACGATTCACAGCTGCTTAGGAAGAATAAAAATAGGTCCAATCTGCAAAACTCAGATCCATAATTTACATACTGCAAAAGCTGAAGTGGGCAAAGATTGAGAAATCTGGATTCAGGGACCCAGCCCTAAGAAAACTTTGTTGTTATATAATATTAAGTCCTACAAATACTAGTATCAATTCAATGAAAAACCTGAAAGTTGCAGGTAATGGACATATTTTTATGGCCTAGAACCAAGTAGATAGAAAATCAAACCATTCCCAGTGGCCCTAGATATAAACGATGAATGAGCTGTACTAATTAGCTTTAACTTACAAGTGCAAATCAGGTTAATTAAAAATAAACTTTACTACATTATAGCACTGAACACATCCCTTTTCTTAATTCAAGTACAGATGAATGGATATAGCAAATTTGATCTATATGCGTTCACTGGGTTAATTAAAAGTCAGGCGTTCATCTGCAGAACCAGACGGAATTTTTTATTTCTACAAGGGCTGTTGGCAACTCAGGATTAAGAAAAAGATGAAGAAGAAAAAAAAGCATCTGATCTCTGTTGAAGTTAAAAAGGTTCTTTATACCAGGAAATCTAAACCGCGGCTGACGTGAGAAATGTTGACTCACAAGAAAGGGAGTACTAAAGCCTGCCACAGCCTGTCCTCTGCACTGTCTTTTTTTTTTTTCTGCGGAGACTACCGTGTCTATGGTGTGAAGAGGTTTATTTAAATATATTGAAGTAGCCTAGCACCAGTGCAGTTTTACCTTTAATACACTGAGCTACAAACTGCAGGGGTTCAGCTGCATCACATACAATTAAGACAGCCCGGTCACAGGGAGCTCAGGCCACAGACAGGGCAGGCAGCCAGACCCAGTGCCCCTGCCAGCCCCTCTGCATTTATGGGCTCTTGCTGAGACATGTCACCATTGACCACTTGAGGAAAATCTATGCCCAAAACTCAGCCTTTTAAGCTGTAAGCAGCCTTCTTGCCAGGATGCTGCAACTTGTCTTTGCAGAGACTCCAGCATGCAGCCGAAGGAGATTTGCTACACTTTATTCTTATTCCTGCACCACGGGCATTTGCCTACAGGATGAACCCATTCCTAAATAGGTTTATTATCAGCCTCTTGCTTAGGAAAGTCAGCAGCACTGGATGCAAAATGACTAAGTATACCCGTATCTAATTTTTGAGATGATCTTCTTGGCAGAAGCTTTAAATACACCTTCGGAAGTACTGGATTCTCTCTCACCTTTCCAGGAATATTCTTTTAAGAGACTACAAATGACGTGTTCCCTAATGCGCTACATAATCTCTTCATACGGGAACTGTGTGTCAGGAAAAAAGTTAGGCAGACTTCCTCTATGTGGGGAAGCCCATAAATCACCTTGTTCAGCAAAAATTCAAGTACAGCCATGTCTTAACCAGCCTCACAGAGGCTCTTCAAGTGAAACCTGATCCAGCAGAGGCAGCAATTTTATTATAATGCTTCTGCCTCCTTCCCCCCAAAGTGCACGAAATAGTAATTTAGATGCAAGAAAACACAATCGGTATGACAAAATATTTTTCAAGAACGCTTCCTCCATAACAGTTTTGACAAATATAATTGTTGTGCACTCATACTGGTGGGATCCAAGGCAGTGCCAAGCAGAACATCTGAACATTGCTGGACAAAGAGGCTGAAGATGGGTAGATAAACTGTGCTACTACCTAGGGGCCCTCAACCGCCTTCAGTCCAATCAACTTAATGCAACAGTCAAAATGGCAAAATTCACATCTAGAACTGGACAAGGTCCATTCTTGCTGGGTTTCTGCCATTACAATGTGAAAGGATGCTCAAAGTACACGAGAACTGGAAATCTGCATGAGGTGAATCCAGTGTGAGAGCAAGAAGTTGGCATCTGCAAACTCTATCCCAGGCTTAGTTATGCCAGTGGACTATGAAATACAGTCAAGGATGATGAGGGCTCTGTTCTGACAAGGCTACAAAATCTATGCTGGTTTATTCATAAAGCTGAGATAATTAAGCAATAATTCCTTTTATATTTCAGCCAGTTTTTTGCCTGTAAAACCAGCTGATTAATTTAACATATCCCAGAATGCATAAAACCAGTGCAAAATATGCTTCTTTAAAGTCATACCCTTCACTTAAAGGAAAACTATTGAGGAGTATAAAACTAATTCTAAGCACTATCACTAAGTACAAGACAAGAATAAACTTTAATTATCTCACTGTTACAGTTTTTAATAAAGATTTATTAGCAATCAGTTAGCATGACAGCAGGTTCCAAATCTTTCAATGCTGATGTTAGGATGACAAAATGTAAAACCTATTTGATTGCAAGGGAAAGAAGAAATTTTTAAACAAAGCCATAGGTCCAGAATACCCTGCATTTCCGCAAGCTGAATTTTCTTTAAATTAAAAAAATAAAAAGGCATGTATAAGGCAACATAGTCTAACTGCAAGTACCTTAATCATGAGTATACTTTCATTGTGTATTTATCATTAGTAACCTAAAGTTGGTAACCTAAAGCTTAGTAACCTAAAGATAAATAAATAACATTACATGTTTTGCAGCACGTGTTTCAAGGGAGAGTCAAACTTTTTTGATTTGAACTCTATCATATTTGGGAGACAGATCAGATCATGGTTTCAGTTAAAATCTTTCCTCATCAGAAAGCACCTGACATTCCAAATTAACTTTGTCTCAGATTACATCAGCTCAGCATTCAGTGCTGAATTTTGAGTTGTACAAAACTCATGAGTTTAATGCCTAAACAAAATCACCCAGCTGGGTTCCTGCTTACAGCAAGTGAGCGAGGCTGAAACTGTTCTGAAAATTTACTGTCGGTGTATTTTGGCATTAATAGACATCTCTTGTTGAAGATGTTCTGATTTCCCTTCTCACTCCTGTCTTGCTTTTATGTCAGATGAAGAAATATGCCACTGACGTAATCAGACGGGTAACCATAACTTTGTTTTGAAGGGAGCGAATGCACCCAAAATCTGAGTGAAAAGCCTTATTTTTGTCCACTTTACAAAGTGCACTTCTAAAAGACAAAGAAGCTGCAGGAACCTACATAGTCTAGCACCTGCAAAATCTATAAAGAATTAAGTGTTGCAATTTTTTTCAGGTGACAGTTATAAACATGTGATGAAGTGAGTTATTTTGACATGCTTTAGTTTGTGGGTTTACTTGAAACAGATTCTTATTTACCTTTTGATACGGAATCATTTGGAACTGAAAGATGGAAGTTTGACTCAGTTTGGGTATGCCACACTAGCTGAGATCTGATTAGAAGTAGGAGAAAGGCGGGGGGGGGGGGGGGAGATACGGGAATGTGTTCCCCTCTTCCATCCTTTGGAAGTTTTAACACATATTTTAACACTTAAATTAAACTTTACTGTGTTTCTATTATACTTGAATGCTCATTTACAGTCTTGTGCAGAGCAGTTCCATTTGAATCTTCCACCACGGTGATACCTCCCAAAGAATTAGAGTATCACCAAGTATTTTGCTATTATTAAGACACTGGACAAGGGTTCAGTGTCATTTCTGCCAGCTGGTCAGGAAAAGCAAGACGAATTTATCTTTACCTCCTCCCATTACTGTCTATTCCCCAGATGATTTGATCTCACTGGAAGGGTGGAGTTGTCCCCCTCCAACTTCTCCTGCTGGAGACAGCAGCATAAGGTCATATGGGAAACAGTCATAGGAAAAATCTTTCTCCCACCCCACTCCCTCTCTGCAACATGCAGACCCACTCTGCACCTCTGTTCTGCTCCAGCACTTGGTGGAAAAAGTGGGGTGTGCTTTCAGATGGCAGAAGAGCAAAGACGGAGCACAACCCACCAGAAGCCCCCTTACGAATCCTCTGTTGAAGAGGAGAAGATGTACAAGCAGCATTGCCGTCCTCTGAGAGGGAAGTAGTCAAGGAAGAGGCAGAGACAGGCAGTGAAAAGCAGGGACAAGAAATGGGTATCCTGGTAACACTGACTGCAAGTACCATTGCATATTGCTTAGAAATTTAGAGCTGCAGTACTTTATGTAGTGGCACAACATCAATGCTGCCACACTCCACTGGTTTCCTACAAGAAATTTGCTTAGTTTATACAACACTGGAATCTTCACTGACATGGGAGAGAGAGGTGTGTAAAGCAGGCGACAGGCATGAAAATCCTGACTCTACTGGAGTTAAGGATGCCAAATTCAGATTTTAGGAGACTCCAGACTTTGTTCTTGGCTAAAACAGTGGGAAATACACTGGAATATACAGAAGATTGAAACACCTTCAAAAAATTACATCTCCATCTAATTTTTTCCCAATATAAAGCAATCTCAGCTAAGAGAGAGACAGCTCTGTGGAGCTCACTATTGGTCTGTTGTTATTAATTATGCCCACTTCTGCTTCAGCACTAGAGAAGTGTGTGACAGAGCACTGGCAACGTTTTTTCTGTTTTAAAATAGCACTGTACAATTTCACTAGGCTAAAGAGCTTAATACCATTTAAAATACACACACGTTCACATTTATCTCTTGAAGTATTTCCTTGCCAGGCAAGTTTTTCTCAACTCTAATGAGGACTTCAGAAACAGTTACACAGTCTTTATGAATGCTTTAAGCAGAGGAGAAATGCCAGGAAAGGTAAAGTAATTAGGTCCTTGGTGTGAAATTAGCTGCTAGATTGCAGCCATCGAACAAAGGAGAAAGTAAAAGTTCTAGACAAAATTAATTGTCTCTTATATGCAGTGATCGAGGATATAAGCTCCATAGCACCAGGTGATGTAAAACTTCAAGCTAGCGGGAGCAAAAACCACAATGACCGTAACTGCTAACAAAATGTCCACCTCTGTACATGAAAATGAAGGCAGGGAAATCACTGCCTTAATGATAGCTCACTCTAAGGAGGAACAGTCAATACCAAACTACACTATGTGTCAATTACCTGCTTAATTGTCCCATACGTGTCACTACATACACCTTTTAAAGGGTTACAGACAAATTTTTGCCAGATGCTTTCCTCAGCAAACAGACCTGTCTACGCTCACTACGCATTTTCCCCCAAATTTCGCTGTCTTTTTACACAATGTAACAGTTAAATTTCATGGCTCAGGTGACTGCTTCTTAATTTCTCTCTCCTCCATGGCTAAGAGCAAATTCTTCATTTCTTATACTTGGTAATTGAAACAAACATCTCCACACTACTGTCTGTTAAGTACAGCAATGCATATTGATCCATAATTGAATTAAATGAGAGTCAATTTTGCTTTGTTTGTACAGACAAGTAGAACCAAGAACTCTTCTGAGAAAAGTAGAAAAGATTTTTAAAAGCTATGAGAAAAACAGTTAAAGTGGCCCCTCAGGACACACTGCAGCTTCAGAAGATATTCTTGTACTGCTAGACTCAATAGGATATTTTAACAGATCTCTGCACAGGCTCAATGAATTTCTAGCTGTGTAGTCTCAAGGTGTTCTGTGCACGGAGAGTGCACAAAAACAAGGCTGCACCAACACATACAATGTCTTTTGTGGAAGCAATGTCACAGAGGCCACTTCTGGAATTCAGTGCATAGACAATGTTAATATGCACTTCCCCTTTCCCCAACATGTCTGTATGTCTACTTGAAGGTATTGTCCATTGTAAATTTCTGTGTTTGGTTTGCATCTCTGGACCTGAGACTGCTCTATCCTCAGTCAAAAATCCTGATGCTACAGTGCCAGTGCTGTACTGTAATTGTGCATATGTCTATTAATGTTGGACACAGCATCAAGAGCTTTACACGCTTTAAAGACCTGCATTTCTACAGCTCACCTTCACTATGTAAGTACAGGCACGCACAGCGAGTCACATGTTTTCGGCACATGTGTTCATTGCACATATGTAATAAAATTGCTTTATCTGATAGGTTGGCTACACATGTCACAGTATGGTTCAAAATTCACAAATACTAACCCTAAAATGCCTTAACTTTGGTGTTTATGAGACTATTTCATTCCCACGAAAAGTCATGGTGTTTGATACAGAGTTCTCAGACCCAGGGCACCTGAGGAATCCTCATTCTCTGGTGAGCTCTGGTGACATCAGCAGAGCCCCAATAGTCTCTATGAATAAAATCCATTTCAGAATCTTGGCCCAAAAGTAGTATCACACATCAATTGATCCTAGCTAACTGCAGAACAGGAGATTTTCAAGCACTTCTGTTCTCTACTGCGGCCTCAAATTCCTCAGCTGCTACCACAAAGGAGTACCCAAAGTCTTCATTACATCAAAGTCCTAGGAACAAAATTACGACAAGATTGCTTCCAGATCAGCCACGGTTTACAGCCATTTCAAGGGAGAAGGACAGATAGCACCATTCTGTTGAATATACCATCACATTGCAAATTCATTTTTATCACATAGCCCAACAATGATTTGAAACGCAAGAATCTTAACCTGTGAGGGTGCCTAACTTGTATGGTAACTGCTGTCTAACTACAGTGAATTATTTGCTCTTAGGCAGACGTGACTCATGGCCTGTGAATAACAAGAATCAATAGGCAGTGTAAGAAACTTTCAGTGCATTGCTATATTGTGCACTAGAATACAAAGTCTGGCATCTAGCCCTGGCAAAAGTTCATCTTATTTCAAGAAAACAAAAATTAAGCCTTAAGTATTTGTTTTAGATCCCATATACATCAGGTCAGTACAGCTTGTATGTCATACAGTGATTTATTAGACTGTATATGCGAAAGAAAAGGCACTGCTACACAGAGGAAAGCGTTTACCGAATTCTAGTGCCTGAATAAACATTTTATATAAGTTTTACATTTGGTATGTCACATGTGTATTCACCAGAGGCAATATGTCCAGGAAATGTGAAAAACCAGCATAATACTGTTCAAAATCCACATACCTTGTCAGGCATCATTAATTCTGTAACCAGGCTTACAAGGAACTGAAATTTGAGGACCACTGTTGCCTGAAGAGACAGATACGGCTATTTAAATCCCACAAATCCCACGTGCCAAAGGGCCGTGATTTGGTTCCTGAAGAAGTAGTATCAGGAAAGTGGCAATAAGGTAACATCGTCCTCTATGGTGCTTACTGTACATGATGCCCTATTGTTAGACTACAAAACAAGTGGTTACAAACAGCAAGAAAAGAAAATACACAACAGTCTGATCCAGAAAAGTCTTTGCCCAATGTTAACTTTTCCTTGCCTTGATGCGTAAATGCTAATTGAACCCCCACCACTGCACTCAAAGAAAAACTGATTCATCCAGATAACACCCACAGTAAGTGCTCCCATGAACTCCAGAAACTCCAACACTATGAAATCAGGGTGGAAAAAAAGTTATAAATCTATAGAGTTTTAAGCACTTGTTAACTCGTAACAATAGTTTCTTTTGCCTTATTGTATGTAATATTTGTTGGGTAAAGCAAATATTTAAAAATCAGGGTGCAGACAATGCCAAGAATGCAACATTTTCAGTTTTTACTTCCTGATGTAGCATGTTTATAGGAAAAGAGCCCACAGACTCCAGAAGAACAAGCCAACAGATTCTGCTGCAAGAGCCAGCAAAGCCTGCGACCTTGCAACGGTGGTATTTCAGCAATTCAAGGAACTTAAATGCTACTGGGTTTGTAGCCAAAACAACTATCCACCTATATATATCCTTGAACCTAGTGCAGGCAGATTGTTCTCAGTTGTTCTTTTTCACTCTGTGAAAGGATTTTAAAAAAGGAAAGAGACTTAAAGGTACTCACTTTTACATGCTGTTAGGTTACAAAATGAAGGACTCTGAAGTTGTGAAGCTCCTAAGTTTTCCTCGCAGTGTGCCATCCATACCCGTGCTGCACAAGCAGGTTTGACGCAGTCCCCCTCGGAAAGCTAACACCCTGCTAAAATGACCCGTCCTCTGACACCGCGGGGAAGGCACGTTCCCCCCAGGGAGAGCAGCCCCTGCACACCCCACCCCACAACCAGCCCCCCGACCCCGCCAGGGCGCTGAAGGGGAGCCGCCTGCGCCTTCCCTCAAAACAAACGCACCGCAGCAGTAGCAGAAAGACCTCGTGCCACAAGTTTCACTAGAAAAAGCTGGTATTTTTTAAAAACAGAGAGTACTTAGAGCTCTGATTTTTAAGGCAAAAGGGGGAAACGATGCTGAAAATGGATCTCCCCTTCCTGCCTAGTCTGTCCTGACAAGATGGAAGTTTTCCTTCAGGGTTCTCAGCTCACCAAGGGGTGGTGGTTCCCTGGGCGGGAACACCACCCAGCCCTCCCGGCCCCTCTCGGGAGAAGCCTTGTTTCTGTCACGGCCTCAGAGGCTCCGTCTCTCTGTTCCCCAGGCCTCCTGCAGCCCCCCTGAGCCTTCGAACTCATTCAGAGGAGCTGCCTCCCCCCCCTCCACACACACACTGCAGAGCTTCTGGAAGGTTCCCCCCCACCTCTCCACACCTTCCAGAAGGTTCTCCCGCCCCTGCAGCAAAACAGCTCTGAGGAGCTTCAGCAAGGGGGTCACAGCTAGCTAGGCTCCCCCTCCCCCCCCCGCCCCCGGGGCAAAGAAGAGTAAGACGGAGCTTTGGGAAACCCTCTCAGTCAGTCCCTAACACACAGAGGGTCTGTCTTTGAGGAAGGTGGGTCACAGAGCTCCCTGCGTGATGGCAGCCATGTGCTGAGTGGAAGGCGAGAAGTCGGCTCTCGCTGGGAGCTTTTTCCTTCTGCCTCTCAAGCTACAAATTAATTTACCAAGGTGTATCGCAAGACACCAGTTCTCTAGATATTAACGACGTTCCTGCCTGCCTACGTACGCTGTCTATGATGAAGTGGCTCTCTGCGAGGCGCCGAGGAAAGCGCCTGGATCGATGGTTTTTCTCCGCTGTGCCGCTTCCTCTGGCACCGGACCCAATGTGCTCTGCTCCGCTTGCCATCGGAGGGATTAAACTCCAGGCTGCTTTCGTTAGTGATTACCTTTGAAATATATCTGGAAGGGCTGAGAAACAAACAAACAAACAAACCCCACCCCAGCAAACAACAACCCTTCTGTGTTCAATCCCAAGATGTTTCATATTCCTAGGGGGAACTGATTTTGTTTGGGATGGTTGCTGAAACCCTCTGTCTAAGTAGCTATTCCACTGCTGTTCCAGTTCTTAGCGTTTAAATGACTGAGAAGTAGAGGTCATTAAAAGAGGTTCCTCAGAAGTGCTGAATATTCACTATTTCACTGACAGGCAGCAACCTCTGAAGAGTGAATGTCCTCCTTTATCTTTCTTCCTTCAACATGAAAGGACGCCATTTTGGCAGGGGGCAGGCCAGGGGAGATTTGGGGCAGCCAACCTGGTGCTGTATATTTGAATGCCATTGCTTTTTATGGCCGTGCAGACGTGAAAAATGCCAACAAATTTCTTGTCGGCACTGCTGTAAATATTCTGTAATTTCAGTGCAAGTCTAGGCAACTTCTTATGCTTCCTCAAGACTCAGAGAAGTAGGTCCCTGAGGAGAGGAATTCAGTATATGGTATTCATGCTGCTGCTTTATTTGATAGTTTAATCTCACAATCTGGATATTTAAAGCAATGTGGCTGTTTGTTCTTTCTCTTAAAATGGTGGTCTTGAATTCCCTCCCATTGCTGCTCAGGGTCACGGGGCTGGCAGGTGTCCGACTGATGGCCTTACCTGCTGTGCTGTCTGTGTAGCTTTCAATAACAATGATTTTTAACCCTTACAGGTTAAAAAGCTCGGCACTGCAGCTCAGCACATGCTTTGCTATTGAATTAGCACACGGAGAAGGAGCCAATAGAGTCCCTGCATAAAATTGAGAAGCGCATATTTTATTTACCTTTCATTTTGAAACTTCCTTTCACTGAGTAAAAATTTAAAGTAGATAAGCAGTTTGACCAATAACCAACTTTAAATATTACTGTCTTGTCTGCAGATGGATTAAGGACTACAGTCATAAATTACTTATTTTTAATGTCACTCCAGACTGAATGTTGTTGCTGGCTAAACGCAAGAAGTGCTTCCTGATTATTAAAAAGGATTTTTGGTACTGAATTTTTGCAGACTGGCAACATAATGCAGACTTATCCAGACAACCCCATGATCACTTCCTTAAAACAGTTTTTATCTTGCTTTTCCATACCTTGAGGATTCTAGAAAATACCTATTCTAATACATCTTAGCCTCCGCCTTGCTTTTTTAACAGCAGAGTGTTGGGTTTGGTTTTGTTTTTTTTTTTCCACAGCTGAACAGCACTGACAGCTGGCAGCTGCTGTGGCTAGGATTCAGAGAGCCTAACTTTAACTGTAGGTGTCTAATCTAAACTATTTTTCAGAACTCCCCATCTAGTCCCTGCCTAGCTAGAGAGAGGTCAGCATCTGTAGAGGACAGTTCACACATTCCTCAAAGAGCTGGATTTAAGATGTTTCTGGCTGTGGCTATTTCTCTCCCGGGAATGTAAATGACAACTAGACTAAAATTAGACAACAAAAGTTAGGTGACATAAACCCATGCCTCAGTTTCCACTTCAGCATAAAACCCCTGACTATATATTTCAACTTGCTGGTTTTGAATTGCCTATCCTAAAACTAAGGATTACCTCACATGAACCTGATCTGAGCTAGGCTGCACAATGCTCCTTCCTTTATCCAAAGATGGTCAAGCTTCAGCTTCTATTTCTCATGCTAAATGGTTTGGATTCAGAGGTCAACACTGAATAAAATAACCATGGCTGGTGAAGAACAGTATATAAGACCTATGCTCTGAGAAGGCTCACAGATGCTTCTCACATATCCCACTAATGAGTCTTTATGCATGCATGGGGTCTCATTCACGGTCAGATAAGGGATTATCTGGGCACATTTTACCTGATCCATGACATACCACAACAAGGGCCCAAGGCACTTACAATAATCGCTGGGTTTTGCAAGCAATTAATTTTATATTTCTTAAGAGTAAAGTCCTTTAGTCTAACTAAAGTATTTGGGTTTGAAGTAGAAGTACTTTATATCTCATAATATAAAGCATGGAAGAGTTCATCATCTCTTCTGGCCTCAAGCCCTAGGAAACTCTATAGAATAAAGCTGATTTTCTTGAGTGGGATTTTGTACTCAGATAACCAAATTCTTTAGCGTTTAGGGACATTATGATTAATTCAAGGATTCAATTAATTTTATAATTCAGCTTCAGTCCAGTAACAAGTTTATTGTGCAAGTGGTTTGATCATGGTATTGTTTACAGTTTAGTGTAATTACAACAGTAGAATACCTTCAGAAATATGCTTTCTTGATTTTATCATTGCTTTATAATAACTGTCTCCTTCCAGACAGGTATGGTTGGATTACAAGTATTCACTTTGACCTTCCCCACTTCTGAATATAATAGGAAACAGCCAGTTTTGCCTAAGTTACCTGGATACACAGGTAGAATTAAATCCTTTGCTTTTAATTTATGTTCTTCTATCAGTTGTCGTAGGATCCGACATGACATAGAACAAGCGCACACCTATTTCTCCCATAACCATCTATTTGGACTATTGTTTGTCTTGTTCTCTTTGTTGTGATAAGTTCAGATATAAATAACCTGTTATAAAACTCTCTGCAGGGTAAAGAAACAGCGAATGAGTTATCACCTACCTACAAATATAACTAATAAAATATGGAAGTATAATAAAGAAAAGATCCATCTTAAACAAACCACATCATTTTAAAATGTGATAGTCTTAATGATACCTAATTTAACAATGAAAGAAATGCAAACATTTAATTTTCTTTGGGAAAACATATATCAATGTATGGAATTCATCACGATTTCTTCAGCTGATCAAACGAAATAAAGCAGCATTAGATTTAGATTGCAGTCTCAGAACTGCGATGGCAATGTATTAGATCTTGTATTATTTGCAAAATCTCAATACAGTTAGCAACTTGGAAAACTGTGACCAGTAACATTTTCACTGATGAAGTCTATGTCTTAACCTCAAGAATATATCATTGCAATGACGGTAATTTGCTGTAGAATAAGGCACAGAGAAAAATGTGATGTCTCTGTATTCCCACTGCTGCACAATATATATATATAAATAGTTATGAAGAAAAATATATATTACTGTGCACTACACTCATCCCCTTATACTTTTTGCCCTTTTGCTTTATGTCCTTTTCTAGACAGTGGAAGAGGATGAAAATTATCAGCCAATAAAAACTGTAGCAAATACCAAAGTAATGGAGTTTCACATACCGCTGCCATTCTAAGATCAAGCTCCTGTGACACAGATTGCTTTAGGAAAGCAGAGGTGTGTAAGTATGAACATCCAGCTGCTTAAAATAGGAAGAGGTATAACACACTTCTATCTGCTTTGCGCGCTGAACTACAGTTTAAGTTGCCTTAATTGCTATTCATCTTCATTTTGGTGTTTCAATAATACATTACATTAATAGCAGATATTATGACACATTTCCTTGTCAAACATAGTCATGTACTGAGCAGTGCACTGGGAGAAAATGATTGAGGAAACTGTTGAAGTGGAAAAAAAAAAGTCTTTACTACCATGCAAAAGGGCTGAGCTTGCTATTCTAGTTTTTAAGTTCTAAGCATGCTGATCAAAAATGCCAACACCCAGGATACTTAAAGTTTTCCTGATAGATTTGGCTAATTTTCCCAACTTTTTTTCATTTGCTTAGTATCTGATCTCAGATGGAATGAGAAGTGGGTTTTTTCCCAAATAAGAAGTACATTAGGTATAAATTCTTCACTGACCTGTGGCCCTATCATGAAGTGAAAATAAGGAGTCTACCAGAAAAACAGTAACAGTTGTCCCTCACCTGCACCCCCGCCCCCAAACCAACCATGCCTTCCAAAATGAAATTTAGGATAAAAATAGAATACTGAAGAGTGACATACCTTGTGTTCCAATTAATCAATTATTTGCTTGATTAACTGATTTTAAAATTTACATAAAGACTTCACCAAAATCCTGGGTTGTGTTGTGTCACAAATAATGTTGTAAGAACATTATTTACAAAGCACATTTTTTGTTTTCCTGTTATCATATTTACTGTTCTATTTGTGTTCCATAAGCATAGATTAACTTCATGTTTATGGGTGCACACTTTATTCTTACAGCATGTGTTACTTCAAAACTTTATTTGAAGACCAGATAATTGTCTACTAAAGGCTAAACAAAGTGTGTACCCACAAATGTGAAGTTTATCTATGTTCATCCTGCCTTGGATGCAAAATGTAAACCAGAGTTAAAGAAACGGAACAAAAGTCAGAACAAAATGTGCTCTATAGCTGATAGATAAAACAAATGTGCATTTTGAAGGTAAGTGGCAATTACACCTGACATTTCCTGAACTGCATTTGATTATCCTGCAGAAGATTAGGTGGGTAGTTTCTGATCTTTTTGGCTCATGTTTAGAATAATTTTGTTACAGGTTCCAGGCTTTGATTCTCTCACTGGAATCCACATCATAACTTTGCCTTCTTAACAAAGTTTAATGAAAACTCAGTTTAAAACATAAATTTTTCAGGCCTTGAAGAAGTAGGTGTTCTACTTAACATAGCCTATATCTGAAAAGGCTAATATACCATATTATCCCTACTGTGTAATAAGAGAGCCTACATTTTACTGAAGTTCCCTATATTTGCAATTAGCTAGGCATATCAAAAGCAAAGCTGTCATGCAGAATTTTCTCTTGGTGAATCTGATCCCTGCTTTGCAGGTGTCATCAAGTAGCATGACTTGTACATAATATTCACTCAGCCCACATTTGCTTAACTCTTAAAAAGCACTCTATTGAGCAGTTACGCAAGTGCTCAAAAGGCAAAGCTTGTACAACGGTTCTCCTAACCCAGTTCTCCATCCAGGTTCCCAAGTTATTACACAAACAAGAAACAAAGGCAGGAAGCTAGGTTATAAAAAATTCTGGCAGAGGAAAACTAGGTACAAGAAGATTCAAGTGCCGTCATAACTCTACATTGCTAATAGTGCTTGGGTTTTATTGAAAGGTGGTTGATTCAGATTCAGACCACAGTATCTGTTCAAAGAAGGCACTTATGTATCTGGTTATCTTTTGTAACACCATCCTTTCTGAGAACATGGACTCATATCTGCTTGAGTAGATCATTAATCATTAATTAAAAAGAAGCCAAGAGGGAGTAGAGCAAGACAAAAAGGTCAGGATATTTAGCAGACCACAGGATTATGACAGATTTTATAACCCATGGAGGTACAACCACAAACTGTGAAAATATTCAAAGATTATTGGATCTACACAGTTCCAGGCCCAGGTCTTACGCCACCACCCTTCTCCCAGACCTACCTCCCTGAAATAGGCATGTAGAGCAATTAGTTAATCTGTGTTTGAGCACATGATCTTGTTTACTGCCACTGCTGAGGCTCCATGACATCAGTGGCTCAAGGGCCTTATGCAATCCATCAGCCTTTGCGGGTATTTAAACCCTTGGTGCTCAAACTGATGCAAGGATCCAAATGTGAATCTGGCTGCTGCAAGCGGAGCACATCTAAGAGAACAAAGATCTCTTCATTGGCCCATCACTACATAGCACTGAACTACTAGTTTTCTAACTAACCGCCCCCCACTACTACAGTATAAGCACAGCATGATTGAGAATTGAAATATTTAAAATATTTTATGATTCTCATCACACAAAAATGTAAGCAGCATGAAAAACCCAGTCCCAAAGATGTGCATTATAGGTATAGAAGACACTCTATACCAAGTCTAAGTAGTAGGCAGCTAGAAAAAGAATCCATAATTAGGAAATGTGCCCTTCAGGGCACTAATCCTAGTAAAGGGTAGTTCTGAGTTAGCAACATTGTAATTACAAAACAAATCCATTGACTCAGTCACAAGAGCTTCCCTTCAAAACCTGTCACTTCATAGCAGTCTCTTTCTCCAGACACTTAACAGCCATGGTAACTGGAAGCTGCACTTTGAGCACAGAAATTAGTGAGAGTTATCTGCAGTGCTAGCTTTGCATAAATCAGTATCAGGTACGTAGTCTGCTTCATGCTCTTGAACAGAACAACTGGGCATTTTTCTTAACTCTAAATTCCCCTTTGTGTGAATGGTTTTGTGTATGTGTATGCAGACAGTTAATAACTTGACAGGCATTTTAGTGCTTTAGTACTGCTAGAAGTTGTAGTATTTTCTTTTTAGTGATGTCCAAACAAATTATCTGTTAAAAATAAACTGCATGGTACCACAGTGGGAAACCAAATTTAGCAGGCGGAAGATCAAAAGGAATTAAGTGCCAGAGCTCTGGCCTATGTGCTCATAAAAATTGATTTGACTTAATAAGTTTAATGCAAAAGGGAATTGCATTGTGTGCACTGCTTTCCTGTTGATTTTTAAAAAGTGTGGGAGCACATCTTCCCTGCTGATATCCATTAACTATGCCCATGAATACATAAATATAAACTGGGTGCTTCACTTTTTTTTTTTTTAACTAACTCTTATCAGCATTTTATAGCTAAGCACACTAACTGGATTCACACAGAAAAACTGCTAACAGCTGCTACTTTCCACTCATATGAAATGCTCACTTCTTTATCCCATATCGATATTTAAAAAGTAAAAGCCCTGATTTTATAAAAATTTTTTTTTAATAACCCTCTGTTTCAACAAAGTGTGGAGGTGGTGTATCATAAGAAAGTAAAGATAGCTGTTAAAAGTACTGTTTGATATTACTTAGTGGTATTTTGTGGGTTTTGGTTTTTTTCAGGGTGAAAATTAGCTTGGTTTGGATCAAAAGTTCCTGTGGAACAGTGTAAATAATTAACTTACCTAAACAAGCAAGTACTTTCTGTTTATACTGGGTCTTGTAATCAACCTCTAGATCTTTTAATCTTTGGATGTGAAATCCAAAGACACAATGCTTATCAATCATAAAAAAGATTGCCTTGATGCATTCTTGCACCCACTTCTTACCTTCTCAGTTAAGCACTGCCTTGGTCCCTTGCTTTTGCGAGAGTGTGTGAAGTGGTATGACCATTTTTCTGCAAAATCATTTTGCCTGTATGAGAATGTATGCGCATGATACCTGCTTGGCCGAGCAGCCATGGCTCTTAAACAATCCTGGCATTTGTTCAAGGACATTTTTCATATTTATGTTGATAAAGCGGTAGTCTGTTTCCATTGTAGCTGTTACCACAGTCACGAAGCAACAAAGTATTCCAACTCCAAGAGTATCTGAGGTGAAGACAAAAGTTGAATGCAATCTGAAATGCAGAGCTTAGGTTAAGACATGACCTTCCTTACCTCTCCTTAACTAGTCGGAAATCTCTTTGCTCCCTGATTTTATTACACCTGTTTATCTGCTGGGTGTTTGATATACATCCCATAAACTTAACTCTGAGTTCCATCACATAACCATCTAGCCATACAGCTGCTACACTTAATGAGAATCCAGGTGCCATGGTGCAGTATCAGGGCAAGGGGGAGGTTGTGCTTGCCCGTTGCTCCCCAACACTGAAACACTGTGCATGGAACTGAGTGGTGAGAAGGCTGGGATTTATTGAGCAGTTTCTTTTGGGATTACTGAGCCCCAGTTGAGCCTGGCTGAGAGCTGCCATATTACAGAGCAGGCAGCAGAATTTGGCTGCTGGGAACCGGTCCTGTGTGTCACACATTAACATCAATCTCATCTTTGTCACAAAGATGTTAAGTCTCCACCTGGAAACAGAACCATGTCAGATGACCTAATTTATGAACATCCTTCTGACACACCCTTGTCACTATTCCCTGATATTCTGGTCTCATTTGAAAAATACTAAGAGCCAGACTATGATATTTCATTAACTTGAGCTGCTCTAGCCTTTCCCTTACTACCCACCATACCAGAGAGAAACTAAATTCAAATAGAAAGCATTGATAATCTACCCTGATTTAAGTAGCACCAGGGAAAACAGAATTAAGCTGGTATTTATGCAATGTATTTTTAACTTTGATAAGCTCCCAACCAAGTTGGAAACCTATGTCTTACTAACAAAACCAGACCCCATTCAGATGCTTTTTAATATTTTACTGCACATATACCTTCTGAAGAGACTGTGTCAAAAGCATGTATTTGCTTCTGTGTGCAAATTCATTACAGAGTTAGCTATTTATTATAATCATTTACAGGAAACTGCCATCAACTTTTATATGTACTAAAAGAGTATTCACAGACCATGAACAAGCTCTTCTTGTTTGGGGCCTTGTACAAACAAAATGTTTTTGCCATTCACAGTTCTGAACCAAAGTCCAGGAATGTGAATGCTTCTGAGTCCCCTCTCAAAATCTGGTCCTTGGAGTTAGTTTCTCACCTGAAGCGCCCCATTTCT
Source organism: Haliaeetus leucocephalus (assembly GCF_000737465.1). Taxonomy (NCBI): domain Eukaryota; kingdom Metazoa; phylum Chordata; class Aves; order Accipitriformes; family Accipitridae; genus Haliaeetus; species Haliaeetus leucocephalus. The sequence goes on from NW_010972656.1 coordinate 123,631, forward strand.
GATCTGTTGCTTGTGAATAATGACTTCAGGATCAGACCTTAAACTTCTCTCTGTTTCAAAATATGTTAAGCTTTACACTGAAATAAAACCTCTAAGGAGTGATCTCACCCAAGGGGCGAATTCTGCTGCAGCAATCAGTGCTTATGTATGACAGTTGTTCTAATTCTGTTCAAGTCAGCAGTTTAAACTGCTTTGTCCTGTAAATTACAGCAATCACAAATTATTCTTGCATGAAAAATGGATATCCACGTGGACTTTGCTGGGGAAAGAAAAAACGAACACAGCAGTATTTTCCCCCTTGTTCTTATGCTGTTGTTCTCACAGCCTTGCACCTGCAGCACGGTACCATTAGGGCAGGCCCTTCGGGGAACTGATTCCCCCTGGCACAGAATTTGCCCCTTCCTTCCCCCTCTTCCTGCCCCTTGGTTGTAGCCTTTGGTTTTCATTAGACGCTCAAAGACACACGTGCACAAAGCCTCACAACCTGTCAGCAGACAGAACTGCCCTGATTGAGGCCCACTTTGGTCAGTGCCAACAGCATTATGAGCAGGAGCAACCAGCCAAGGCTTGAGCTCTTAGGGCTCCTGACAGGAATGGCAGGCTCCATCTGGGAAACACCCCCCAAGGAGAGCTGCTGGGAGACATCTTCCCTTTCCCTCTTCTCTCTCTCTCTCCTTTTTTTTTTCCCCAGAAGTAACTTCTACCATTAGAGGCAACATATGCCACCAGGCATACTACAGGCCCTGCTAAAGCTTTGTTCATGTGAACTTAACTTCTGTGCAACATGTCCAATAGTAAAACTGTATTCAACTGCTAGAAATACAAGAAGTTGTTTTTAAATTGATCTTATTTAACTGCATTTTCACATCCTACAGTATATCAGAAATATGCAAATGTATATATATTATGCATGTGTGTACATATATATACACGCACATGAAAAAAATCTCAGCTAGTCTTTGAATTCTACTTCTTATCCCAGTTTATTTAGAAGCAGTTTACATCTTCACTAACAATACCAAAAATCTTCCCTGCAGCAGAGGGACAGCCTACACAGAAATGCATAGGATCTACTTATTTTTGGCAAAGCAAGCAGCACACAGTCCAGTTTGCACCTAGAACCTTATTGCCCTTAATTCCATTAACAACAGCTGTCACAGAACTACTAAAGGCTGCGATCCATACAAGATTCAACACTAAGTGCACAGGAGAGCTCTCACTGACTTGCCTAGCAGAAGCAGCATTCATGTACATGTATTCTCAGTGCCAACAATGGACAGCCCACTGCAGACTATGGTTCAGAAATATCAGGTCATACTTCTGTTCAAACATGCCCCACAGTAACTTTGGAAAGGAAATTGGTGAAAACGTATTTCTACTATCATACTACTCTATCATCTCCTTACAGTTGTAGGTTTTTTTTCTCCTTTTCTCTCTTACATTGTCATGAGAAAAAAGTGGTTCCCAGTTGACACGGAAGATAAAATCCGTAAGCACGCAAAGTGAGACAAAGTATTTTTAAAGACTGCCACTTTTATTAGTAAGATAAAAGAGTCCTACGCTGAATGCTAACAGCTTTTTAACTTATTTCCATAATAACTGTTAGTTCCTCACGCTTTCTAAAGGTTATCAAGAACCTTGCAGGTAATTAACATCTCACAGTAAAACAACTAAACATACTAACATACAAACAGAGAAAGTAAATTATGCAACAAGCTTCTAATCATAGTACTAGTAATACAGAAGGTGAACCACATTTTATCATATACACCAAAAGAAGGTCTATTTGCTACATTTCAGCCAACCATGAAGAACTTACCTTTCATTGTGATGCCAGATCATATAACAAATCTAGTCATCAACAGCAGCTCAAAAAACCAGCACGGAAGCAACCCTTACTTATTTCCCCAGGTCTAGTGTCCAGCATTAAGACGGTGAAGATAAAATACCAGCCAAAGCATGCCACATCACCTTTTTAACAGTCTTCAGTATGAAAGATGTTGATTCCACCTCTGTTACACTGAATAACTCTCTACAGATCAATAGTTATGTGAAAGGAGTTTCCTTACAGGTATGCAAATGTTTTGTTTGATTTTAATTAGAAAATGCAGGGCCCACCTGGTTCTGAGATGAAAGTTGTAGTAAGACTAGGAACAATTAATTTATGGCCATTGCAGGCTTTTTACTGTTGTATTAGAGCTTTCCTTAATTACTCGCTCCTAGCAGTGACAAGACCTGTGGGTGGGCTTCCACTGACTCCTTTAGGAGGGAACCCACTCTTAGCATCATGCACAATCTGCCCTCTGGGCAACAACACTGTAATGAAAATGAAAAATGAATAACAAACAAAAAAGTCAGAAACATAAAAAATAAACATCACATTTATTTAAATAAAAATATACACACAGTGTACAATGGACATGGCTTACAGACAGCAATGAAACCAAAATGCTAAATCCTGAAATATAGAAAGACTTGAATTGCTATAGTTGTGCTTCATTTCTCTGAACACACACACACACACTATGGACTGAAGTCCTGTTAATGTTACTTATACATAGCCCCATGTGCTCCAGAGTATGAGACAGGAACATTACAAGGAACAGCTACACAAAATGAAAGCAAGTACCAAAGTAATTTGGGATTTTAGAAATTTTAAAGTCAGACCATTCATAAACAAAACAGAAGTGCTGAGAACTTTTAAAGTACTTTGCATGCCTGGAAAGAGTACAGAACACCACTGCCAATAGTTAGAGATCTAAGTAAGAAGAGTATGGTCCGAATCTCACCACTCCAAACCCCACAGATCCAGGGTGCTCTATTATCACAGTCAGATTTCTACCATAACTCTTTCTCCCTGTCAGCACGCAAACCCCATGCTTTATGTTTCAGCTCTTTGGAATATGGATACATTGGTTCACAAGTGTCGTCTATTTTATTTATTCTGAAGTATTAAGTTTCCTGTTTATTTGAGCAAATGCAAGTTTTTAATCTTGGATCATGAGTATCATGCTGAAATTCATTGTTGTTATATTACTTATTCAGCAGATGCTATGAGAGAAAGAGCAAATAAATGAGTGCTGCAGAGTGTAAGCTGCATGCTCTGGCAATACAACAGTCGATGTGTTGCGCGACTAAGGAAAAAAAGCATTTGTGTGTTTTTTTTTTTTTAAACGTGCAATTTACAAGGCAATTTTGTGTTTTGAAGAACAGTAAATTATTTTAAAGCACTTTGATTGTAAACATCTGCTTTTAAGCTGCAAATAAGTGAAAAGCAAGATGCAAATTCATGTCTCATGGCATTGCCTGTACAGCACACTTCTCTACAATAAAAAAAAGCATAAATATAGATATCAATGGTTTCAAGTTTACAACATAGCCAACTGACACAATATACGTTTAAGACTGTTAACTGATTACATACATTAATTCATGCAAGTAATTTTGCTGCATAGTTTTTAATGCAATTTCTTTCTGTATTAGAGGTTGACGTTCAGTGCATTTTCTGCTTTTTGTGAGTGGACGAGAGGATTTCCTGGAACTTGTATTTAAACTAGGAGGAAAAATAAGCTTATTTTCTGAAGCTCTTAATAGGCATATTATACAGTGGGCTTCAAAACGATATGTTGCACTTCTTTACACCTAAATTACTCATGAAGATTTAGAATACCATTACAATTTATTTCACTGCAAATAAGTGAATTCTCAGGAGGACTGATTGATTTAGACACAGAAGGTGTTTGTTAATTTCCTTATTTCATTTACGTAATGCCAAAATTCAGACAGTACAAAAATTAACACTGAAAAGGACTTCATTAAGGTTCTTTCTCAGTTAATACTTTGTTTCAGCTGTCCTCCTACATTATTTGTTCTTAATAACACATACATTGCTAGTATTCCATCAAAATACATAGCTTCACATAGACAAAAACCAGGTAACATAATTAAAAGTTTGTTTCCTAATTGCTCCATAAAAGCCAAAGTATAAACAGTAATAAGAACGTATTTTAAATTCCCCAAAAGAAGACTTCAGAAAAAAAGACCTGCCTGCTTAACAATGTCAGGCCTATGCATGTCATGTATTATAACAGTATTACAATAATCTCTGAGAAAAAGTTACTTTAACTTTCCTTTCCTTATTTTTTTAAGCATTTTATACTCGCTCTCTAGTTAGACACTAGTCTGTGGTACAAAAACCCCATATAAGCATGTAATACACTGTACAAATATTCAAAGCTAGAAGCCCTTATTTCAGGATTCCTTGAGACAGATCCTGATGACCTTATTTCTACAAATAATATCTTCCATGAGTAAGACAGGATTTGGCTTTAGATACCAGATATATTTTTGAATGTTCATCTTCTAGCCCTTGAGAACTGCCCTTACCTCAAAGCAGATTATTTTATACCTTGCAAGAGTTTTAAGAGAGCAGATATGAAACATTTTCTATGAGTCTGCCACCAAAATCAGTATGCTTCCCTTAAACCTTTGCAAAACAAATGGTGTAGCTTGCTCATAAAAATTCATTTGCTTAATTTTACTCCTTTGATATTCACAGTGAACTACAAGGGTACGTGCAAGACCTCAGGGATGATTTAACTCCTCTGTTAGGCATTCAAACAATGCACAACGCTTGAAGCAGCTTCTACAAAGAGTAAATGTACTCCAAGTAACGAACTACCAACCTGCAGCAAACCCCCCTTTGTTTCTTCATAAAGGGCAAACCAGAAAAAGCACTAGTTCTGAATCCCCGCTTAGCTGACAACTCAGCTGTGATGACACAGCCTTTGCCTACGTGGACTGCAGTAGCCCACAGCAGGCAATGACCAACCAAGGACACATTTGAGCCTGTTCCAGTACTGAAGCAACACTGCTCTTCTAGGACACTTGGAACCACATCAGTGGGTTATACGAGAGTCTCGTGACCTACAAAAAGATGTTCCAATCAAAAAACTGGCTTGAAAAATTTCACCCTTATTTAGCACAAAACCCAGCCTACTCTTCTGTAATGGCCCAAGCCCAGTGAAGTTTCACTGCAGCTCACTGATGTGGGTTTTGGTTTTTTTTCTTACTTACCTTTAACAAATAACAGATTATTTAATTTCACAAGAACATGCTGGGATTGGCTGTTAAAACAAAAAGGACAGTAATCCAATGCCTTTCCTTTCCCCTCCACAAACGTGGCATGTGGAAAACATCTTCAATAAAAAAGTAACACGATAATGACAATGGCAATTTAGAACCCAAGTGGGATTAAAATGCTGAGGCAAGATCTTGAAAGACTGTTTTTCTGATAAGAAGAAAATCTATAGAATTTCATATTTTGAACTTGACTGAATGCCCATGGGACTAATAAAGAACTATAGGAACCTATAGTATCCACCAGTGAATACCATCCCCACAAAGACTTTTACAGATTGTTTCAGAATTACTGTAGGAAGACCAGCATTCTCTATTGTACATCTGTGGGATTATTTCAGAGGTGCATGAGGAATTTATCATTATTTCTAAACTGTACACGTGGGGGTTTTTAAGCTAATAATAAACATGGCAGATAGCGAGGGCTAGTGCGGCAGTCTGAACAGAACAGAACATTACTTTGCTAGGAAGATTTATGTTCCATAAATCCACAAAAAAAGTTGTGTACAGATCAACTATGCTATAGTTAAAGACCCAGACACAAATTTATCCACATCCACCCAGTGAGTAGTGCCCACCTCTATTGGTACATGACAGGAAAAAAATCATCTGCCTGAGGTTATCCATGATGCAATGCCGACTCTTCTGACATCTACTGTTGCAGTAATACATTCCAGAAGAACAAAGAAGTCATTCATAATAACACACTAGATAATAGAAATAAACAACAAATGCACCAAAACACTACTTAAATGACCTCCTTTGCTTTGAAAACAAGTTCCACTTAGTTAGGTAAATATATTTTACAGGTGAATTCCTAGCTTCACTGAAGTCAATGAATATTGGAACAAGGATCTCTTGCTGATGTTCTCCTACAAGCCCCAAAGCCTGATCTTGCAAATACACAAGATGGATTTAATTTTATTCACGATAGATAATTTCCATGTAATCATCCAATTAGAGTTTGCAGAATCAGGCTCTTAAATATGTACTTTTACTAGTACAGTTACAGATTTATGCCCAATAATGGGCATTATTGGATTAAAAAGAACAAATTGTAACTCATGGTGCATCAAGATTTCTTTGACTTCCATAGGAGCAAGCAAACATTAATTCTTTATCCATGGCAATTACAATTTCCTACAGATGCTCAAATTCCCAGTGCAGTTTCATTAGGATAAAATTCTCACACTTCTGCTCTAGATATTTTTTTCTCAAAATGAATGCATTACATAAAGGTCAGTAACCAGTGAATACTTGGGGTTTTTTAATTGTATTTCTCTCTGAGAGGCAGAAGGAGGCAATAAATAGATACAATTAGAAAACACAAATGTTCTTTGCAAGATAAATTTCAGGACTAACACAAGCTGGCAGAAGCATTAACATTCATTTTTAAAGTTGATAGTTCTTCATCCTAAAGTGTCTACATGCAGCGTTACAAATTTGATATAAATCAGCTGCAGTGGCTAACCAGTCCTAATACAGCAGGTTACTCATAATTATAACATTTGTCTTAGGCTTTGTAAAAACATACATGTTTTTATAGCCTAAAGATACAGTAACTCCTGTATATACAACTCATTTCCCCTACCACTAAAGAAAATTTAATTTTAAGGGTTGACAGTAAATGGGAACATGACAGGTCAAATTCAGATCACCTTACGTGAAGAATGAATCCCCCCTGATTTCAACATGATTTATGTGAAAGTGAAATAAGTGGTATATGGCTGTGGTACAGAAAGCCAAAAATGATACATCCAAATGAACTGCAAGGTATCAGAATGGAATTACTGAAATTACAGGCTGTAATTACTAAAAACATATTATGAAGTTACCATACTTATGTAAAGAAGCTAAATGTAATTATCAAAATTATATTAGCCCAGGTATTAACATTAGCATCTTTCATAAACACTTCTGTAAAGGATTTAATCATTAGTGATCAAGACCTCAGTGCTATGCTCGTTCCAGAAAACACTATTTCCAGCAGTAAAAGACCCCTTAAATCAAATCTCAGGTTTTGGTTCAGAGTCAGAGTGCTACCTTCCAGATTGCTAACCTCAGTTCCTATAGCAAATGACATCTCCCTTTTTAATCTTCAATCAAGCGACCCAAAAAACTAATTCCAGCTGGCTTATGAGTCATACTAAGCTTCAGCTTCACAAAGAAAAGTTGAATATATTTGGTTTTGAGAATATTCAGTCCATTGCTTTTTCATGATATTTTATTTCATAACTGCTAACTGGAGTCATTTTAATGTAAAATGATAAAACCTGATAAAAATAACACCTCAACTGGTTACACATTCCCAATATAAAAAACAACGATTTTTTATATTCACTAATTAGCGTGATGTATGTTCCTGATTACGCTTTTGTTAAACTTAGGTGTCAGCTTTTCCATATGTCCCTTCTGGAGGTCTGTAGTACTTTGGGAAAGCCATCAGCTGTATCATGTTGAATGCATACTTTCTGCATTTGACATTCTTCAGTACATTCTCTATGCGGCATCCTTCTCTAGTGAAAGGGGGAAAAAGTACAACTTCATGAAACACAGAATAAATAAATATGCTTTATTTGTTCATTGCAGAGTTTCAGCAACAGTTGAAGTAAAAATAACAAAGATTCAATTCTACATTTTTGTTTTCCACAAGTGATGATACATCTTACAAGATTAAATCCAAGGCCAGGCCCAGTACAGTTATTGCCCTCAGAAATAGGTGATAAGATTTCTCCCCCCCCCCCCCCCCCAATATATTTGCCCTTGAGGTTTAAAGTTTAGTAAAAAAAATTTAAACACTTTAATGATACATTTTGTTCTAATTCCAGAAATATATTTGCCTTTTAAACCTTCTCATAATTTTTCAAATTGTTTGCTATATACGTGAGAGTACACGTTGCCCTAAAAATGCGTATTATAGGAATAAGGCATTTTATTAAGTCTGGCCCTAGAGATTTGTGAAGGAAAGTTTCATCTCTGCTTCATTTCTCATATGTTCGGCTTTGCAATGAAAAAAAAAGAGAGAATGGCTTTTCAAACAGCCTGATCCAACTCTCTGCTTTATAAAGGAAGGATGTTTGTTCACATACAGTACAAAAGTCACAAGTGCCAAAGTGGTGCATCAAGACATAAACAGGACTTTGTTAAAAAGAATATAAAAGTGTCTTGAAAGCAAAAGCAACTAAAGCAACAATTACAAACAGGTTAATTTCATTACAAAACAGAACTTACTCTATTCTATTCAGTTACTTGACAGAAAAGGGTTAGTTGTAGCAAAGTAATAACCATTTGTTAAACAAAAAAAGATCCCATCAGCTAGTAACAATGAAAATACCACAATGAAAGTTAAGTCTCACAAACCACCGCCCTGTAATATTTGTCTAGGGGTTAGTTTGTGTTGTGCAAATTCATTTTTAATTTTTTTTTTTTTTCAGACTAATTACTCTGGAAAGAGGGGTTCAAGCATTCAGGATTCCACATCTTCTTGTATACAGTGACAGCATTGTAAGTGGGCTTTCTTTGAGCTAATTACAGTGGGAAAGCTTTACCATGAACAGAAAGAGCAAATCAATTCACTCAATGCATAGTATACTTCTTAGAGTTCAGAAAAAGAATAACGAAAACATAGTACATTTCAGACATTTTTATCTTAAAGATGAATCCTTGGGGTCTGAGATTGTAGAAATATTACAGCATAATTCCTTTTTTCTAAAGTTAATTTGTTGCTGTTTGTAGAAAAGAAAGGAACACAAGTGAAGTTTATTGATATTTGGCTAATAGCAAAGCAAGACTTAAAATAAGCCACACAACCAGCAAGTGTGAGCTGACAAGCAGCAAGGCGACAGGATAGAAGTGTCGAGAAGTTGGCTTGTTATCAGTTAGACAGCCTGTTTCGGGATCATCCGATTCATTCAGTGCTCCCTGGGTTTGTCTGCTGTTAAACAGGGGAAGTTAGGAACAAATAGAACAGCATTTAAACAGCAAAGAAAGCCAACAGGTAGGTATTTTGACAAAGTGAAACTATATAGCCATTTCGATGAAATAGATTTATGCTAAATACTTCCAATATATTTATTGTGTTCTACGTCTGACATGGGAAGCACAACGACTAGGTGGCTAATATGTTGTTAAGCCTGCTAGGTGCCTCGGAGTAGTATTTAGAAGTTAACATTAAATAACTTATGAGATGAACTATACTATCACTAAAATGAACACACACACCGAACGGAAATGAAATAAGGAAGTTAAAAAAAAATTAAGGAAGCAAAGAAAAAAGATCACGAATATGTCACAATGCAACACTGACAAAATAGTGTCTCCATGGTGTTTGCAGGCCTTTCAGTCCTGCCTCACTATGTATTAGGAAATAATATGGGCAGAAACAGAAAGGGCATATGCTCTTTTTGAAAGAATTAACAACTATTCTATAGTAGTTTTAAACGATGGTAAATTGACTTCTTCAAAATTTCATTAAGTGCTGGTGACTCAGTTTTGAAGTCAACAGCAGTTCTTTTTATTTAAAGCCTCACACCTACATTCCTGTAAGAAAATTACCTGGACCTTGTTCAGTCAACTCAGCTAGAAACTAACCTGCTTACTGTGAAGTTCTACTGAATCACCGCAAGTTGCACCGTCACTTTCCTACCAGAGCAGCAGGGATACTTTCAAATCACTGCCAATCTTTTCCATTGTAGTCTTGGTAGCTTCTCTACAAGTAGAATTATGCATACTTCAACTATACCTCTTCAGTCCCTCTGAACTTAACTTTATTTGCATACACTCAGGAGTCCTGCTTATGGACTTCCTTTGGGCAGAAAGGACTGCTAAGATATTTATTTTTCTATTTACTATGAATATTCTGGGATGAAAAGATAACTCACCATTTTTCTCTGTGGACTTAAGAATATCCAAATATATCAGATTACAACACAGTGCTTTTTCAGAAGCACATGTCCCAAGTATGCTGTTTTTTCAAAAAAGAAAAAGCTGGCAGACCATAAAGAGGCTGTAGGACAGTAAAAGTAGTATTACACAACCCCAGGTAAAATGAGAAGGGTACATCAAAGACAGCAGCAGTCACGTCATCTTACAGAAAGGCTGCCTTTCTGGCTAATGTGTTAAAAGGCAATGTTGAGTTTCTTGAGCTTGTATAGCGAAAGGTGCAAGAACTTCATTTACAGGTGGGATCCTAGGAAAGGGGCTGATCAAAACCATTCCTTGCACAACTTACCTTTTAAAGAGGCCTTCCATCATAAGTTCTTAATTTCTTTCTTTGCTTTGAACATTCAATCTGTACGTTACACTAATAAAGAGGACAAACCATACTATCTTAAATAGCAAAATAAAAGATAAAAAATAAAATCCCTAATATTTGAATCTAGGTCAAAGCAATTACTGCTGCCAGCACGTCTGCTGCTTTTGGTCTACAGTTTTCAAGTGTCTGTGAATAGAACCTGGACAGAACTCAAACAGTATTTTAGACGAAATCCTCTCAGAAACTGTCAAGGAATGAAGCTAACTGTATGCTATGCTGACTTTGTCAACACCGTGGCTTGCACTGAAATAAATAATTCTGTGTTCTGTATCAGACCACTCTGGTTAACGCCTTGGTCCTAGCGTCCACCCCCAGAACTTCCTTCCTCTTCTGCTCACAGTGATAACGTTATCATTTGTGATCAGTTGTGAGGACTAACTGTATTGCTCTGTTAATTTTCTCCTTTATCATGTATTTCTACATACTTTTAAAAACGTGCTGCTTGCTGTTTTTCCTTTTCCTATCTAAATCTCTACAGGATCTACAGGATCCCACAAGTCTACCTCTTTGACCCTTTTGCACTGACCCCTCACTCCTTTTCTGCTCCTTGAGGTGAGCCTGCTGGTTTCAGCTTACCCCTATTATGCCCAAAATTGAGAGCTCTAGCTCAACCCTCATAGTCCCATCTATTCCCTCCCAGTCACAGAGCCCAGGTGCCTTTGGACTGTCCCTCTGGGTGTCTTCCATCACAGACTTCACATGTGTGAAAATGGAAGGGAGGATATCGAGACCAAACTCTTTTTTCCCTGAAAAGATCCATCTAGGCAGCAAGAAAGTTCACTGTTCAGCAAGTTTGCACAGCCAGTGCATTAGCCACTGTTAGGAACTTCATTCTGGAGAGCCTTATCTTTGCATGCCAACAGTTTATTCTAAGCAGGCCGAGTTACACGCTTGCAGGTTGTCCCTACGGGGATGAACCCTCCTACTTCTGTGGTGTGCCTTGTTCTGTTTTGCTCCATATCTCATTGACAGAGAGCGTGACTGTCTTATCTATGATGCTACAAGTCCCATTAGCATCAATGAGATTTATGCAGATGTAACGATGGAAATACAGATAAAAGCCATTTGTTCTATTATTTTTTTTCAATAAAAAAGCCTACAGTACATTTGTTCTTTGATATGCTGAAAAGAATGATCAGTGCCTTTCAACATAAAAAGTCCTATCTTTCCCCCAGGAAAACCACAGTGAACAGCTGATGCACAGGGACTTATGTTCCACAAATTAGTCACATCATTCTATGCATGATTCAGTAAGACATCCTCAAAACAGAGCAAGAGGATCCAACTCCATCATTAGCTACCTAAGAACAGGCTGAGTGGAATACCTAAACATGCTTTTAATTTAAGAGGAATATTTGATCACGGTCAGATGCCTTGCTAAGCTCTGCTAATACTTTTCAATGCACTGCAGTGACAATGTCTTCTAACACATCTTAAAGTGTTCTCCGCAGTGACTAATGTATCTAGTTAAACAAAGCGAGGCCTTACACCCAGCTGTCAGCAGCGTGACAGCACTGCTTCCCCTGGCTCATCAAAACCTGTAGAAGTTTTATTGCAAACAGCATGAATCCAGCTGGTGCCATGTCAGCTGGATTTATTTGGCTTCTGACTGACACTCAGCACAACCAGAACAGTGTGATATCTGACCCTATTATGGTGTGAAGGTATAGCCATAGTTTTGGACGTTCTCTCCATCACAAACCATACTCTAACAGCTCTGAACTCACATGGAAGGGAAAGAAGACAACTCTCAAAATACCCAGCAAGTTTTTATTTCACACACACATTTTAAAAATGAATAGTGAAAGCTTCTAAATCCATAACGTCTGGGTCACGAACACCTCTCTAACCTATAAAACTATTTTTATTCATTTACTTTCAAATTGTTCATTTGAGGCTTACGACATAGCACAAATACATCATAACAGCCAAGGGTGCTGTAAGTTTAACGATGATATAACCATTTCAGTCTGTCTTCTATCTCACTTGGTGTTTTATCATCTTAAACTCCTATTGGGATAATGCTGCATGCCTATCAAATGAGACAAAGGCAGAACAGCAGGTATTTTCTGTTGTTTTTAAACTCAGAGGATAAATTGTTTGAACCTCTAAGCAGTGGAGCAGAGACAACGAAAATGGTGTGAGGAAAAAAGAAGCCTCTCAAGAGTCCTTATAAAGTCAGGCCCACATATGAGGGCACACTCTGGCTTTTGATTATCAGTCACACTGACATCCCCTGTGCAAGGTTTTTGGAGGAGACACATTTTAACACTTTGGGATATATGCTTCTCTTGTTAGAACTTTTCCAGCTCCAGCTATTAATGATACTGGAAATGCTAAATTGTCCTAAAGCAGTGCTTCAGGTAGAATAGATAGGCAGCTTTCTATCAACCCAAGGATCCCGCATGCTAGCAGTGACTTCAGTCTGAATTCATGTCTTACAGCATGCATACTTTGGGGGAATTTTCCTCTTTTGCAGACAGACTCAAGCAAGCAGTTTCTGGGCCTGCTAGGTTTTTCTTGTCAAACTCCAGTGCTGACACAGAAAAATGGCAAAAATGAGATGCTTCTCTTTAATCCCATCCAACAACAGCAGCCCAGACGTTTCTTCAAATAGAAGGGATTGCTAACAGTTCTCGACCTTACAGTTTTGCTTACTTACCTGCTCTTTTTATTTAAGACTATCACAATCCAGAACTTTTAAGAAGCAGCTTCTCTAAAGAGTGTTTTCAGCCCTCTCAAAGATTTATAACAGAATACTGTCTGCTTGCCTTAAAAAAAAAAAAAAAAAAAGTTTGTGAAGTGAAAGCAGCTTAATTTCTCCATTATACATGTTACTGTGATTCACTGAAATGCTTCAGAGAAAAATCAACTGTTTCAACATGCAGCACTACAGTTCTAGAAGGCAGCCTTAACTTTTTCAAAGGGGAAGGATGGGATCCTGGTGAACATCTCCTGGCCATGATGAAGATGCTGCACTACAACATCTAGAAGAACAAAACGTGATTCGGAAGGAAATAAACAGAACTCACCCTAGGTCTGGAAGATTACTGAATCAGAGCAGAACTGAGATAAAGCATACAAAGGAATACTAGGCAACAACCCTTTATGTTGAAAGATAAAGTTCATACAATAAAACCTCCAAAAATTTGTAAAAAATAAAAAATATTTCTGTGTTGTTTCAAAATGGAAGATACAGGAAGGGAACTATCAGAGACATTTTCTATATCAATGATCTTTACAATAATTATTTGTCTGATGCATATTGCTGTCAACCGACAAATTTTTCCTCAAATCTAGATGGTATTAAAGAAAGTAAAAGATGCTAGAAATCAATTTTTGCTGCCTACGTGGTCCTATAATCTCTACTCTGGTTCAAAACAAACAACTGGCATTACTGAAATCGACAAGTAGTCTCAGATCTAAGAGTACTGATGAATTCAGTCAGTGATTTGGAGACAGCTGCTATTTAAACATACACCAACAATACAAACAATCTAAGAAGTTTATCAAATTGTCACACTAACACCCCTTCATTTTGTTTTACCTTTTGTACTGCAACTTTTTTTGCCTATTCTTTTTGCTTTTGCCAGCATCCTCTATTTCCCTTCTCCTTTCTTCCCTCCCTTGTTTGGTTATAACACATCACTTTTCTAATGCCGTTATTAAGTAAAAAGGAGAGCACACGATATAACATGAGGCTTGTCCACTGAGTTTGACCAAGCAGCAGATTCATGACATAGTCATGACAAGACACCTGGATCTTGAAAAGCAGCTAATATACAGTAATTCAGTTTTTTGCCCTCAAAACTACGGCATTGTTACTATGGGTTCTCGGTCTGTCCAGAGAAAAAGATTCCATTTTGAGGAGCTGACCAGGAATAGCAGGGTGCTGGAGGCTCAGCTATGGTCAACAGTATGGATCTTAAACACCATTACGGACAGGCCATAATGGTTCAGTAAAGAGCACCAGATTAATCAACACACTGTCTTGCAGTAGTCTTCCTTAATAAGAGGGAAGGAGACATTTGGTTTCTGTGCACACAACCACATCCTGGAAAACCCTATTGTTTTGTGGGATCACATCGATAGACACAGATTCATTGGAAGGAATAGTGAAGGCAAAATTCAATTTACACAGTTGCTCTCTTTCCCTCTGCCGTGTACATGTTCTCATTAAAGTCAAACTAATTATAAATGTCCAAATTCCCCACCAAGTTTTATCAGCTTAGCTGTTTTTTTAATTTCCTGGGGCAAGTGAAAGAGAGGCACACCCCATACCTGCAGGCAATAAACCTGCACAACTCGCTCCTGCTTTGCACTATGGAAACATCTCCCTGCAGTCCTGCTCTGCAGCACCCTTCATGAAAGACGTGGAGTCTTACAGATTGAACCAGGTATTCACAATTTATTATCTGATCGTATGTCCTCTCTAGATTAAGAGGAAGACATTAAGTTAATTCTGAGATAGAATTTAGGAAAATATCCATACTTAAAAAAAAAAAAGGCACAAAAGCACATGCTTATCTATTGTTTACTAGTGTGCAATGATAAAACATCAGAACACCATTTGTTTGTTCACATGATTACAGTTTAACAACAACAAAATTAGTTCCCGAGTGAGGTATTTTGTTATTTACCAAAATTAGAGAATATAGCTAGAGCTCGATTATTGTTTGGCATATAATAAATTTCCTGAAAATACAGTACAGGTTAACTGAGAGACCTATTCATGACATCAGACTGTACCTGACAGTTTCAGCCCAAGAAGGCGGAAGGTCTAAGAGAAATATTTTGACTTCTTGTTTATGAATGCAATTTTTGTTTCAATATGGGCCTACATCAGAGAAAGTCAAAAAGAAAATGCTGAAATATTAAATGCTAGGGTAAACACTTTTAGCTCGTTTATGCAGCATTTCAAACAGATCTGAAAACCAGAAAGATTTCCAGTTCGGTTCATTCCGTCCCAACATTGGCTTGCCAAAAAGCAAAACCCCTACTGTTTGTCCTTGTTTACTTTTAACGTACCATTAACTTTGAAGAACAGATGAAAGGGCAGCTTCAAGCTTTATATCTAATATGCACAAAACATATGCTATTTGGTAATATACATCTCCATTAGAGTTAATCCCAGTACTTCAGAAATCTCTGCTGATTGCAAAAGAATTGGTATTTTCCTTTGTGACTGAGACAGAACACCCGCAAGAATGTTTTTTCCCCCAACATTAAAGAGTAACTATGTGGTAAAACAGTAACACTGACAAAATCCATACAGCGAAAATATAATAAAAATAAACAAAACATTCCAGTTAGAATCACAACCATTTTCCTCCCTGCTGCATTTAAGACACCTACATTAGCAGTTTAAGCGCACCCTCAGCAGTTCCCCACCGCTGAGGCTGAACAGCAAAACCAAGTTCATATTATGTGCCTATGGCCCCTCATCTGCCAAAAGAGACTGCAGACCAGAGGCCGCCACGTGGGAACAGTCCCTTGGTTGTGCCAACTCCCAAACTGCCCAGGAGTCACCTAGGAGAGTGCTAAAATCAGCCAAAATTGTGCCAGGAAACATTTAATAATTTCACTGTATAAAATCCCTGAGAACATGTCCCAGAAACATTCCCCAGTGGTTTCTAATCTACAAGTATGGGCAGAGGCTTCAAGTCCTGCAAAGTCATTCTGGTAACTGTGTGAGAGATTAGCTTCAGAACTGAAAAGTGATGGGTTTGCAGGAGAGATTCTTCTTTACCTGTCAAGACAGCCGAGGCGTTTTTGAAACATGATTTTCACCTCTATTATACTCCAAGCAAAGGATTTGCTATTTCATTCTGCTATTTACCAATGCTGCTGTGCAGTATTACACATCAATTCTACAAAGGTTTCTCTTTTTATCAAAAAAATAGGATTCTAATAATCTTCCTGGACACTCTTCTATAAAGTATTAGGATTACATATATGGGAAATTCTCAGGACAAAATTGCAAAATCTTTCCTGACAAACTTCTCTTGCAAAGTTTGAAATTCAATCCAACGTGCAACCAATATTAAAGCAAATGTGATCTATGTATTCATGCAGGAAAAAAACCAAACAAAAAACCACAGCCAACCCATAAGCCAAATCGCAGGTTTCTTAGTGATCTGAGCATGTGTGAAATGATGACAACTACATCCTTCAGGTAAATTCTGAACACACAAGACATTTCCCTTCCATAAGGTTACGGCACTAGTATAATTGGCTCATGAGTCACACTTATTTCCAGTCTGTTTCTGTCATAGCAAAGGATTTTTACCGAGAATGTGATTATACATTTAGCTCACATAGCACAGTGAAACATAAACGCATGATAAATTCTCTCTTTCATATGTCTAATCAGGTTTTAAATACTTTCTGTTGACCATGAAAAATCTTCATGAATCATCCCTTTTCTTTTGGCAAAGATTTTTTTTTAGCCTTTTTTTCCCCACAGTGAGGACAAGTGGCAAAGCTGATTTAAGAGGCAGAAAAGGCTTGCTGTACAGCTAAACAGTCATGCATGAAGAATGATGCTTAAAAACTCACATTAATTTCTAGATGTTCAAATCTATGGGTAGGATGACAAAATTAAGGTCAGAGAGAACTGTTGGTGTAAACAGAGGATCACTTAATCTATGTTGCATTTGTAATTCAGGTCAATTTATGTGAGGAGGGTGTTGAAAAGCAGTAAGTATAAATTTGAATATTGTAACTTAGCCTTTTATACCTGCAACTTCAGTTTGAGATACACAAAAGGAGGAATGTGACTGCTTCTGATTAATGACACCAATTCACATAATCACTTCATGGGATTAACCAATGTGTGAGTCACAAAATAAATCACAGGAAGGATCTGAAAACTATTCTACCATTTCAAGTAAATAATGCCAGTTCATTAATTACATTCAACCTATATACTGATACTGTTTTTTTTAAAACAAATTAACAGTTTGAGATCTGATCTGTTCTGATCCCAGCCGTTCTTTGAGCACTAGTACCACGCACGGTAGGTGGGTGTATTTATGCAAGGGGAGTTAGTGCACATGTAGATTCCTCGATCGTGAAAAATGCACCAAAAGCTGGTTTCAGCTGGTGCACAAGTGCTGGTACCAGGAGCACTAAATGCAGCAAAGAAAGCTAGGTAGGTGGTTAACCAAAATGACCTACCCAAAAATGCAGAGGCTGGGGTGCAGACTGTAGCCATTTGGAGATTGCACCCCAACAGTCCTATTCTCTTTTCTTGAGCGGGTTGATTTTAGTCATAACTAAGAGTTTTAAAAATGCAAGCAACATCCTACTTGAACCCCAAATGCAGTAAGTTTTCCACCCACTTCCTTCAGAGCAAATGACAGGGCTGGGCTGAACGGTTGGACTCGATGATCTTAAAGGTCTTTTCCAACCTAAATGATTCTATGATTAAATTCTCATGAAGTGCCTTGAAAGCATTTGTTGTCCTTTCTGTTAATGGGTAATACATAGAGAGTTTGAAGAACAAACCCTTTCTATGGGAAATTAAGAGAATGGATGTGACTGTTGCCTCTTGTTTTGTTTTAGCATCAATTTAGAAAACAGCCAAAGTTTTTTGGAGCCTGTTCTCAGAAGGAAATACTTTTCTTCCCAAGTACCAAGGAGGAAGATTGAAGCTGAAATCTTTTAAACAATGTATTTGTATATTTTACAAGCTTTTTCTCTTTGATGTCACTGCTCAGGTTTGTAAGGAAATTATGTCAAATGCTGCTGCAGCTTTCTCAGTAAGTTTCAGACATAGTCTTCCAGCTCCCTTCATCATATCTCAAAAAGTGAATATTAGCGTAGACCATCATTTTTTAAGCAAAAATAGCACTGCACCAATGGGGAGAGTGAATAAATGGAAACCCATACAGTTTTGCTCCTACAATTTCCAGAAAAAATAATCTTTTGAAGATTTGAGATAACTATAGACTCGATAAGCAGGGTATTTACCTCCTGCATCCCTAAGCCTTTGCTAGCAGCAAGGAGTAAACAAACAAATTACAATACAAGGGCAAATATCTTCCTCTCTATAATAATGCTACATTTTCCTTACTGTTACAAAGAAATGAAGGACATGGTTTGGTTCACTGCAGTCACAGTAATTCACAGTTTGCCAAAGATCGAAGATGCAGCTCTCAGGATATGCTCTATGAACTACATACAGGACTCCCTGAACAGAAAAAGAAGAGTTCACTACACTGGCAGTATCACTTAATGATGAGGTAAGTCACTGACAGATGGAAGAAAATGCCAGTGTACTTCTTGACCTGGATTAAACTATCAGATACATACTATTTTTTTTTTTTTCCTGTATCGCAGACTGTATTCTGTCAAACACACAACCAGTAGTAAGGAAACATTCTCACCAGAGTTATCACTACAACGTCTTGGGAACTGCAGCTTGCAAAAAACTACAGAAATCCACCAATTCCTGCAACTTTGGAGTCTCTGGGATAGAAATATTTTAAGAATGAATGACCCCAAGCACATCTGCAGCAAGCTGCATGTGGAAGTGCAAAACAATACAGCAGTGGGGCTTTCCACTAATGGTGGTAATTGCCATCACTTACAACTAAGCAGAATGTACAACTATTTTAAAACATGCTTACGACTGGGGAAAAGAGGGTGTTTTGCTATGAAAATTCCAAAACATGTAACATGAAATTGGAAACATTTTGTGGAAGATTTTGAGGAAAACTTACCCACCTATAATCTATTATTATTTTCTTATGAAAAAGCAGCAAGCCAGTAGCAATGTTTGAGTATTTCCTTCCTTTCTTCCCCAGGATGGGACACAGAAGGTAGCAGGAGGGTATAAATCTTCCCTCACTGAGACAGTGGAGAGTTATCTCTGTCTACAGTGTGTTTTTCTACTGTTATGTATGCTGGTTATATTGCATGCTGAAAGGAAAACAGTTTAAGAAACATTTCAGTAAGACATCATCTCATGGTGCTCCCATTTTAGATAAACACTGCACCAATTTTCCAGAAAACAACTGTCTTCTGAAATAACTTTAGTGTCCCTGGAACACAGCGCTGAATGAGATTGTGCTGGGGGCAATTTCAGCACCTCCTATTTTACACTCTCTTTATAAGAATGCAGTTCTCAACCCAGTCAAACCTGAGAGACATTAATCCTGGTATTGCTCACGTTTCTGGTCATGTTTTCCTTTAAACACTACGGAAAACAGTAACACTTATTCACATGCTTAAACTGTTTGGCTTGAGTAACTGTGAGCCAGAGGCCAGGTGGTCAAACAGAAAAATCTGCAGTGCCGCCAAAAAGCACATAGGTTGTTAATTAGAAACACTTCATCCTCCCCAAAATGCCCATTACGATGGCAGGCCTTAAAGAATTCTGCTTCCCTTTTAATTTCTAATAAGCGCTAATGCCCTTCAATTATCTTGTAACATATCCCACATTAACCTCACTGGGAATGATACTGCCTTTCTGCTCGGTGAGATGTGTCAGCATTCACAGTCCTCTCTAGCACTTGCTCATGGCCAATGAACTATGAAAAAAATGCAGCCACCTACTCTAGCCTGAGCGGGCTGCTACTCTCCTTGTCTTTTGGTTAAGATTGCATTTCTGTGGCTGTTGGACAGCGCTTACAGGCTTCCAGTAACTAAACAATTTCCCTTTTTGGCATACATTTACCACACTGGTAAGAACACAGCAAAGACCATGGCTTTTAAAGGGCTTAAATTGTCCTCTGCCATGAACACAAATATATATCAGGACAGATACGCAATGTTCTTTTTTAAAAGTTCTCAACCATTCTCATAGTTTTACTCTGAATTAACCTTTACTAAAAACTAAATCGGCTTCACATCACCTCACCGGAGCCCAGCCTACACATGGAAAGGATGCTGGAATCATGCTTGTCTCATTTTATTAGTATTTAATTCTGTGTTAGTTAAAAGTAAATTCTGTAATGTGCTATTAATGTGCTGCTACTGACAGCTTAAATAAAATCGATAAAACAAAAAAGCTGCAATTAAACAGCAAAAGTGATTTTTAAACTTTATCACTGCCAAGCTACAGGCGTCTTGTTATATCTCATTAATATACACAGGGGGCAGAGTTGGCTTGTGCACTATTTACATACCACTAGGTTCATAATATCCTTTCTATTCTCTTACACCTTTTTAAGCAAACAAGTAGCAGAAATGCTCTAGACTATTTTTGTTCACTTTTGCTCTTTGCATGAATACTTAATGAAGCAGGTAGGAGATTCAAACAAAGCTAAAGGCATGTGAGTGCAGGCCAGCAATTGCACTTGTCAGACAAGTACATACATAAATGCAGAAAGAATATTTTGGTGCATGAAATAATAAATGACATTTTCCCAAGTACGGTACATAGTAATGAAATACATGCAGAACACTGTAGAAATTTAAAACATGATAATCCATCCTAAGCTGGAATTACTCCCAGCTAATGGAAATTCCAGTGGAAAAATGACAGTCTTACATTGGCCCAATAATGTTCTTTTGAGTTCAGAGTAATTAACAACTAAAGTAGTAACCGATAACCTGAGAGCAAGGAAAGAGTTATCTACCAAGCATTTGCTTCCCTAAAGAAGAGATACTTTATTTAGAAAGCTTCTTCTCCCTCCCAGTCATTTGAATGATTAGATGCATATTTTTACTAAGGAATACCAGCTATAAATAAGGTCCTTTAAAAGAAAAAAATTACATCAGATCAAAATGGTAGGAAAATTAGAACAATATTTACTGAAGCACTGAAAAAGGTTTTGAAAAAACAACTTCTACACGCCTATCTACTTAAAATAGCTACATATTTGCAGAATTCATAGCATTCCCAAAATTATGTAAGCTAAAGTAACTTTGTGTCCAAAAGAGCTATCAAATTAAAAAGTTTATATATAATAATACATATAAACAACAATTTAGGACAATGGCACTTTAAGTACATTGCTTAATAGCTACTGGTCTCTATATAAACAAGGAAACTAACAAAAGTGAACTTTTACCCCCAAAATATGAAAGCATGAAGTAGTTATTTTATCTAGGAACTAAGCAGATAAACAAAGGAAGCAGCCCAAATATTGTAGCAGCTGAAGTTTAAACAGCAATTTAACAGTGCACTTTTAACTTTTTACCTTGGTTTTTTTTTTTAAAAGAACTTCTGGCTTCCCTGACCCCACGGTAATAAATAAATTGGTGTCTAGTGACAAATTTATGTTTAAAACACAGCGGATAGTGTGCTGATGCCAGCAAAGTCTCCCCCATGCCAAGTTTTGCCCTCCTACCTTTATCTTACCTTCAGTTGTTTACTAGGATAAGTGCAAAATACACTTCCAAGATCTGATCCAAATCCTTCAGAAGGCAACATCGTGTACTCCCTAACCCGGAGCGGCAAGTCTTTAGTGCCATATTTAACACCTTGGACTTGCCATACATCTACAGAACATCCACAGGATGATTCAGAGCCCCTAAATCAGGTAGTTAACCATCCTCCAAGGTGTGTACTGGGAACATGAATTCTTAACCTAGACATTCATACAATAGGTATCTAAAGTTTTCTGATAGAAACAGCTTGATTACGAGCGTTGCACTGAATTCAATGGGCTTTGGGAAAAAATTCTCCAATGGTTAATTGCCCAGTGGTTTTTTCCCCTCCATCTTTACAGAGCTTTATGATCTCCAGCCCATACTTGCGCTACCACTGCATCACTTACAAAATGAACCACACAAGCCTCAGATTTTCTTTCCAGCACCATAAATATGGTCGAACATGATGGCTAACAACATAAACTTTCAAGCTCACTTGACTACAGACTATTTTTAAAGGACAGTCTTGATTTTTCTCTTTAATGTGAAGAAAAAGAAAAGATTTATGAGCAAGCAATTGTCTGGTTTGGGCTATGTTACAATGTGGTACAGAACATTAAGCTTTGCAGAAGATTAAACGTCTTTTTATTTCTCTTTTGGCATTCCATACCCAATGGAGTATGGATAGGAAGTTTAAAGTTTTTATTTTTGCCATAAAAGATCATTTGACTTTTTTCCTCTCCATTGTAATATGTATTTCATTTAATAAACTTTATAATTAAAAAGCCCCTACTAAAACCACTTGTCTATTCAAGGATTACAATTCAGAGGGGGTTCATTTAGTTCCATTAGTTTTAACATCTGTGTTTTAAGTTGCAGATAGCTTCAAAAGTAGCTATTGAGGTAATACATTGCTTCATTTACAAAAGAAATGGGATGCTTAATGCATTTTATAATGCAGTAATAACAAAGTGGTAGCATTTGCATAAAGCAGCCCACCATAATAGCAGGTGTTGGTCCTGTCTGGCAAAAGGTATTTTCACTTCTGCTAGCCCAGTGTGGGCTCATTATTCCATCTGGTTATATATTATCATAGAGATCAGCGAAGTCCACATCACACATTTGGGAAGGTTTGTTATCTCATCTGTGCCTAGAAAAGCCAAATGCATGAGGAAAGGATGTTTTTCAGTTTAACTGATTGTGTGGACTGTTAGTGGAGAACAGACCGGCCAGAAAGGACTGATCACAACATCATAAAGATCTGCATTCCCTTCTGTGCTTGCGATATGGCTGCTGCGGCTGCTTGGAGCGAGGCACAGGACAGGGCTCACCAGAGACCTCTGATGGCAAATTTCTAGCCAGAGTTTGTTGGTGTAGTTCCTTTAACTTTGCTAGAGCTATTCCAGTTTTATTTCAGGTAAAGGCTGTTTGTCAATGAGTATATTAAATGTATGGGGCACAAAGCAGTATTTTAGAAAAGACATACATGTCCAAATTGAAAGAATTTGAGGGAGACGGTGGCTATTATCACCACAGTACCCACTGGACTGCACAGCTGGGATTGTGAAACACGTCTGTGAGTTTTGCTTTCCAAATGGCTTTAATTGGTTTGATCATTCTCTGTTTCAGAGAATCAGTCTCTTTGTCTTACTAACTCATTATTTCTTAGAATTATCACATCACGATAGTCACAACGATTCTCTTTTCTTCTTTCGGATGTGTATTTAGGTACGTCTGATTCAAACCTAAGAGCTGAATTCCAAATGTTCTTACTATATTAACTGTAAAAGCAAGCAAAGCAGAAAATTTCAGTGTTTAATCTGCTCAAGAGACAAACACTCTCAGAACAGAACCATGTCTGGAAAATACCTGTACTGTGTCTGAGCGCTTGTATAAGCATGCAGGACATAATCAAAACTGTGAGTTCAAGTTCATTACCACCTCATTTCAAGTTTTACCTTGGAATTAAACTTAAATTGAGACTGAAATGAGTTTTGTTATCCCCATTGTGCTGCACAGAGGAAGATTCTTCGTGACAGCAGGAAGAATGATTCCCTTTGGGACT
Source organism: Haliaeetus leucocephalus (assembly GCF_000737465.1). Classification (NCBI taxonomy): domain Eukaryota; kingdom Metazoa; phylum Chordata; class Aves; order Accipitriformes; family Accipitridae; genus Haliaeetus; species Haliaeetus leucocephalus. The sequence continues at coordinate 147,471 of NW_010972656.1, forward strand.
GAAAACATAGTATTTGACACACCTCTGTCACAAAATAATTTTTAAAAAATCAGCTAAGACTACAAATACCTTTCTAGACTACCGTGCTATGTGTTTGCTCAGCTTCTTCTTACCAGTGAATACCCGTTGTCTGAAAGTGAGAAAAATTGTCCGATTTGAAAAATGCGAGTACACTCAAGTTTCATGACCCTCCCTGAAACACCAAGAACAATAGCTCTATCACATTATATGAGGTGACCAAATTTTCCCAGCACTTCTACCTCAGTAAAATCTTCATCTACAAACAAGTAGATAGTAAACCTACAGGGCAACACAGGACATGAAGGTCTCAAGCCTTTGAACTAAATTTTAATTGCCAGTCAAAGCATGCAAATAAATCAGAAACTACAGTGGTACAGAAATAAAGTACTCCAAAACCTGTTTCTTGTCTTGGAAAAATATTGATAAAGTTTGTAAGCTATTTTTTAAAATTCATTTCATTAAGTCACATAATAAAACAGCAACATGTGACAAAACAAAATGCACCAATTCCTAGACTTCTACATTTTTTTTACTGTAATTACGTGCGTGTGTGTGCATGTTATGTGCTGTACCACACAGACCAACATACTTAGAAGGCAAAACTTTGCTGTATGCCATGTTGCCTTGACAAGGCACCACCAAAAGGTGATTTCAATCCTCTTCAGCCAGAAAAATATTTTACTGATTTTTAATCTACCAGATTAAAATCATACAAATTACAGCCAGCCAGACAATAACCTTGGTCACAAAAAATACTCTAATACTTCTGTAGAGCAAAGTAAGCATGAAGCGTACGGCCATATCCACCCTAAGGGCTTCAGGAAACAACATAATTTTCCCTTTAAGAAAGAGCAGAAAGAAGTTGCAATAAGAACACAAAGCAGAAAGAAGTAAGTTGCAATGAGAACACAAGACAGTTTCTTACAGAATGCAGCAAGGCAGGTTAACAGGGGGAAACCAATCCTACAGAAGTAAAATGAATACCCCTCTACTTGGCAGCAGCTCTTGGGCCACTTCCACTGCACAACAGGGAAAATAAACAGCATGGTAGCGGTCTGACATGTACTAGCTCACTTTAAGAATGAATTTAAGTAGCATCTTCACATGGCAAATGATGTTAATCTGTGTAACAGAAATGTCAAACTATATTTAAAGCAATTGTCTACAACTTTGCTGATAATACCACTGTAGCAGCAAATTTTTACAGAGAAAGAGAACATAGGGAGCAACCTTCTCCCCTAGGCAGCAAGGCAGTTAAGAAAGCGAAGAGGACTTTATTCAGAATGATATTGAGGGAGGACTATCCACTGACACTCAGGCAGTTTACACACCAGGTCAGCAGTGTCCAGGAGGGGAAGAGGCTTTAAATGTGCAGCCAGCACTGCTGCATGCAGTATGTCAGCATGAAGCCCAAGTAGCAAAAAGGAGTGGAAAAAGAGAATTATTAATGCGCAGCATAGTGAATGTCAGCAAAGCAATGAACTGTATTTATAAGCATTGCTACTGCACATTCAAGTACAGCAACACAGCTTTTATTTAAAATAAACCAGACAACGAGAAAAGTTTCTGTTCAAGAAAAAGTAGATCCAAATTCAATTTCCAACAAAGGAGGGGACTGTGTGGTCATAAGTGACTTGACATCTTTACACCATCTTTCTCCCATGGAAAAGTGAAAAAGATTCAAGTGCATTTCTTTATCTCAACCTTTGCTTGTCAATTATAAGCTTTTTGAGTCAAGAACATTTGACATCAAGAAGTGTTTGCACATCTGCTCAAATCTCAGCTCTTGACCTACTTCTAATACATTTAACTAGTGATTATTAAATGAAAGGCATTTAGTACATATGCAGTTTACCACGTCAGCAGTTGCTACACGGGTGAGAAAGTGAAGAATACAATACAAATAAGAAACGATAAGGTATTCAAAAATTTCACATTTTCTTCAGGAAACAAACTCATGTCACATCTTTTTTATTATAAGATCTTAAGTGAAGAGATAAGACATCTTAGAAATACCTAGCTACATAAACAAGTAGCAACATGTAACTAGTATAGAGCATATTCTAAGTGCACACTGATGACAACAAAAGGTGAAACAGCAAACATTGAACACATAAGAGATTTTTTTAAAAACTCATGAATGAATATTCTAACCAGTTATAACCAACATTATCAAAGCAGACTCTTCTGGACTTTCAGAATCAATTCACAGACCTTTGAGATATTATTGTAACTGCTTGTCTTTGCCTGATGCTACTTTGATCATTTCAAAACCAGCCAATGGTGCCTTTGACAGAGTGCCAGTTTAGCCATTTTTATTAGCTTTCCTGAGGCATTCAATGTAACAGCCATTTTATTAGCTGAAATAAACCTAGAACAGAGATCATGCCAGTCTTGGTTTAACTAAGTGAGCTAAAAAAAATAAAAAACAAAAGAAACAAACCCCCTAACCAAACCAGACTAAAGGTGTTGTTTTTTATTTCCTGGCTGAAATGTATTATGAAAAACATTCCACAACAACCTACTGCGGACACTCCCATCTTCTGCTTATCGCACCACCACAAGGCAGTTTGCTGGAAGTTGCTCAGCAAACCTTTCTGTTGCTGATTACTTTGTATTCTGTAGATGTTCCACTGTCAACAGATATGAATGAGTTATAAATGGATTTAAATAAAAAAATCAACAGCTTTGGAGCAGTGAGGAGTGATTTTTGCAAAATGCATATAAAAAACACCATTATTTTGACATGATTGATACATTTTCATCAGACTTGCCAGTTTACCCAAGACAAAAACTGTTAATCAGATGATCCTAGAGCAAAGTCTTATAAATATATGACTATGTGACGAGATTGCTCCTTAATCCTTGCTTTCTTTTAGTAATCTAAACAAGTTCCTCATATCTGACAATGCTGACTGTTGACTGGGGTGGGTCTGTGGCTGAGCAGAAAATATTTATTTTCTTAAAGCAAGATGTAGCTCACTGGATCTACTGCTGATAATAATTAGCTGCTGCCTTTTTAGCGTGTCTTCCTATAGAAGCAAAAGTTACACGTCAGTGCTCAGTGTGAGGGGAAGGACGATGCATCTGTGTATCCTTGCAACCTTTGGGCACATTGACCGAGTCCAGCTAAATTCAAATGAGGGGCAAGAAACCTCAAAGATTACTATGTTCTCTCCAGTGTAAGGAAATACACAGTCAAGTTGTAGAGAGGCAAGGTCAAAGGGGGAGGCTGTAGCATGAAACTGAAGCTGCTTATATATCAGGAAACCCATATGATGAATGACAGGAGTAGAAAGAGAAGGAGATTTCTTATAAATGCCCAACCGTGGAAAAATTTCAGTTGGGCCCCAGAGAGTCATTCCCCAAGAAAGTCTATAAGCCATGAAAGGGTACAGGAAACTTCTAACCACCCTAAAGAGACACAAACCTGACCTCATACTCCTTCACTGAGCTAACTGTATCAATATGGTAAGCTTCAGTCCTGTCAGTAACAGTATTTATATTAAAATCACAGATGTTGGGAATATTTCAGGAGTTATCAAATTACCCCCCAAAAGTGCTATTTTCTCCTTTAAGGAATAAAAACTGAAAGGCTACAAATTACTGATTCAAAACAAGAACAATGATACCCCTAATACAACAATACTATGAAATCTTTTACTCAGGGGTAAGTGAAGCTTCCAAGTACCACAGGCAGAGGTATCTCCTGCCTCACTACAGGTAATCTAACTAGGACGCTGGGTCATATATGCAAAATATTTAATCTCATGACAGAAGTTACAGGGGCCAGTGATTCCCCTCTCACCTTCTGACCTCCCTGGTCTATGGGACTTTAACTTTGGCTAAGCCTTGCCTGGGATCCCAGGACTCTGCACAGGTAGAAACTCTGCTCTGGCACCTTCCCTGGGGCATTAGGAGCATCTCTAACAGAGGAGAAAAATTCAAGTGCTTTTCCCGCTGCTGGAAGACAATATGCACGTGGCAACATCCAGGTTGGGGAGAAAAGATAAGCTGGCAGGGAAGTAAGTCCACAGCAGGGAACAAAACCAGCACTGCAAATGCACAGCCAAACCAGTGCCCAGTGATTTTGGCATTCAGTATGTTTAGAGTCACAATGCAACTACAGCACCACTAAGTCCCAGGGTTGCAGAAACCACTTTAACTGTTATAACAGTAGGAGTCAACTGTGGAGTGATTTGGCTGTGCATTTTGGGACAACTCCAACCCTTCCTTTGCATTAACTTCCTTATAAACACATGCTTCCTATTCATACAGATTATAGTAGAGGCTTAGGCTATTAAGAATGCAAGTTCCCAAAATTACCTCCCAGATTTATCTCTGAATGATCCAGAGAACAAGACAGCGATATAGTGCTGCTGGCTTTGTTACTGGGTGTAGTTCCAGCCAACTACAGATAACATCATGGAAGTAGGAAATCCGTAATAAGTCCTTAAGAGTCCAAAAGGAAACTCCTTTGGTCACTCCACTACAAACAGCTACCAGGACTTGTACTGCAAGGAAACACTGAGAAACAACTTGTTGCTGCTAGCTGCGCCGGTGAAAGTCTGCCAGTGGTTGCTGTAACAACGAGGACACGTTCATGAAATGTCACTCACCAAATCAGAGCCGCCACAGAGAGTAACAACTAGAAACCACGACTAAAACTCACTCCCGAACTGAGCTGAGCAAGGCTACTTTCAAAGGAGTTCTTCAAAATATCATACACCAAGGTGATACTGCAGGAGAGAAAGAAACAGGGAAACGCTCACGGGGAAGAGGAAATAGAGCAGCAGACCAAAGCGAGGGGAGGGGGGAAAGCAGGGAGCTTATGGAAGAAAACTGGAACAGGGATGCTGGATCAGAAGAGATGATGATTATCTGAGCAGGGAGTATTCCTACAAAAGAAACTAAGTTGGATGAAGGGATTAAGGAAGCCTAAAACGACAGCAAAAAAAAGACCTAGAAGTATCTGTTACCTGCTTTCTACATAAGCCAGCTAAAGCTGTAGCCCAACACTGCATCATCTTTCTTCTGAATAAATGCAGAATCTTCTACTACAAAACAACCTTTCCAGAATAGCAGCTAGTTGCTACTCTTTTTCTGTGTCCCTTCCAACTTATTCACACTCTGTACCTGGCTGGGACTGCAGGAAGGAAGTTACAAGCTCTCCCTGCCCGTGTTATATTATTCTGAGAAAAATACTGTTTTAGAGGCAGATAAATTCATTAAGAGATTGGATCTGTGATAATTTTAACCAGCTATTGTATGCTATTACTACTCGCTTATTCTAATTTCCCGTTCCTTTCTTATCTAAATTTTAGACTTGGCAGTGTTGCTTTTCCTAAGAGATTTAGCTGTACATGGTCAAAGCCATGGTAATTCAGCTGTGGTGCATGGAGTTTTAACAGATAATAAATATACATGCAGGACTTTTCCCACATACTCTCCCAGAAAATCTTAATAGAAGTGAAATAGAATAGGAACAAGCCTAGTATTACTCACTCTGGTGAGTATAATGCATCTAGTTTCTGATTTCAGGTAAGACCTAGTCTTTCATGGAAGTTCTGAATAAGCACTAGCATAAGCACTAAAGTACCAAATGAATGAGGCAATTAATGAAGTTTTCTATGGATGACTAGAAGAATCTCAAAAGTGAACACCAAACAATATTTTCAGAAAATCTGACTGCTTGCATGCTACATTTGCCTAACCATGGCAGGTGAAGTCCAGGAAAGCTATGGTCCTGTAATCCATGTATGACAAAAGTGACAGAAACACTTTATACTAGAAGAGCTTTTTTAGGAGTGCAAATAGTGTAAGCACTTTCCTTTTCCTTTTTTAATTAATCAAGATGCAGCGTTTACTTTCACTGCTCCACTATTAAGGATCCAAACACAGACTGTGGTACTGAATAGGAAAGCAAATTTATTGGATAAGGTTTTTTCATTTGGCTGGTTTCAAAAACTAAGTGATCATAGCGTGCACCTGGTAATTAATTACACGCCTTTCTCACTGTCTATACTAAATAATTAAAACAGTCACTGAGAGGGAAAGCATAGCTCAATTCCCTATACTCTCATTTAGGTCGATATGGCAAATACTAATATGCACTAGTTAACAGATCATTTACGCTGTCAATATCTCAGTGAGAAATAAGAAGTACAAATCAGAGCAGAAGAACTCGGAGTAGGGTGAGGTTTTGATCAGAATTCATAGAATCATAGCATGGTTTGGGTTGGAAGGAACCTTAAAGAGCATCTTGTTTCAACCCCCCTGCCATGGGCAGGGACACCTTCCACTAGATGACATTGCTCAAAGCCCCATCCAACCTGGCCTTGAAAACTTCCAGGGATGGGCCAGCCACAACCTCTCTGGGCAACCTGTTCCAGTGCCTCACCACCCTCACA
>NW_010972656.1:153911-197191 GCF_000737465.1 Haliaeetus leucocephalus
GTCAACCAACACCCCCACGTCCTTCAACTCGGGGCTGCTCTCAATCCACTCATCTCCCGGCCTGTATTTGTGCTTGGGCACAAATTTAATTCCATTAAATCTAGTTCTCCTTTGGAGAACTGTGTCATATACGTCCTTAAGTCAAAGAGCAAGGACTTCCTTCAGCAAAAAGATCACAGGGAATCAATGTTTCATTCTTGTTGTCACAAAGCTAAAACCCAAACACGGCCACACGTTTTCTTTTCCAATGGAAAAGGAACGTTTTTTTCTGTAATACACTGCAATTGATATATTAGTATGTTTTACTACTTGGTAGTTAAAATTACTGTCAGGTTCTGAGTCCTCTTGAAGTACCCACCTTTCCTACGTAATCAACGAAGAAGAAACAGGTACATTTCAAGGACTCGCTCACCTAACACTGGTGTCAAAATTTAGAGACAATATAGATTGCTTATGGTTCTACCTTCCCCCCATGGACTGACAGGAAAACTAAGCATTTACTTCACAAATGTTTGTTTACTGCCTGCTGAAAAGTTAAGTGTTTTGGTGATGTAGCCTGGGTCACATCTCTAAATATTCCTTGCAAAGAGGGGCAAAGGTTTTTACTCTTTTCCCTTGAACACATCCTTCCTCCTCAGTGATTAGTCCACGAATATTATTACAGGTTCCAGGGGAAGGGCAACTATAATTAAAGTTACACAACGCTTTCCATTAAGATTCTACTTTCAATTGTTAGTTCATTTTGCATAGATAAAATTCAAACTTAGAATGCCATTTAAAGAAGAAAAAAATACAGCTTTTTTTTTTTTTTTTTTTTTTTTGAGATGATTACTAGTACCTCCATGCTAAAGAGCAGGATTTGATATTCTGCACCAAGGTAATAAAGGTATGAGAGATGTAACTATTGTAAGAGCCTGCTCCGGCAAGAATCTCAAAACACCTCTTCCTAACAAAGACTTGTTAAAATTCAGCAGGTACATGCTTTGAGGATTCAATCTATGCTGAACGTCTGCCAGGTCAAGGGGTTAGACGAGACTTTTCCTTGCTGCTGTTCTCCCTGGCAGATGATGACCACTGCTATATGAAGCAAAAGCAATGAGGCAGGGGGACTGTCTCTGCTGTCCTCTCTCTATTGTCACTGAGGCCAGTGCCCAAGCTCTGAAGACGAGAAGGAAGACAAAGGCAGCCACACGCATTGCAGAGGAAGAAGGAGAAACCAGAGGGAAATATTCAAGCAATAGTCTGGTGAAAAAGAGGAAGATGAGAAAGTTCCCATGAGAGAGTTCTCAGGAACGACTGGGGTGTTGATCAGAAAGAAGTCTGAAATCTGTACTTGGGAAGAAGTTGGAGAAGCGAGGTACAGGAGAAATGAAACTTCTGAATGTAGTCAGCTAGAGAACATTCCCCTGTAAAACATGGACTTGAACATCCGACCCTAGTGAAACAGACAAAACGTGTGAGACTATATTACAAAACAACTGCCAATTTTACTTATTTACTTTGCCCTGTAGAAGCCTGAACCTCACCAATGACCTTCCTGAGACTGTTGTGGTGTAAATAAAGTATGTTTGGGTTTCCTTTCTTTTTTTTTTTATTGGAGCTTTTTTTTTTTTTAAGTCTTAAAAACCATTGCTTTAAAGACACATTATAAAGATAAATTCTGTGAAATTGAGTACTTATATTAGAAAACCTTAGATCTAACACAGCCTTTTCAAGCTACCGTTTGATACTTTGTCCACAATGGTTGTCTGTAATTCTCCTCCTCCTTCCAGAAGGATGCTCAGTAATAGACCTTTATTCTAAAAGACCCCAACAAGGTGCCAATTGCATTGATACCTATCACATCTTGTGAGCATCTCTCTCCATTTTGTTTTCTTTTCCTCTGCACACTGTTGCTATTTTAAAAAGTAGTAATTTAGTTTTAGAAAACAAAATTGATAGTGGTTCAATGCCCCAAAATTGGACCTTGCTGTTACTTAATGCCAGGCCTCTTTCAACACATTAGGTAATGAAAATCTTTCCATCTACAGTTTGTACCTCAAAATATAAATGTTAAGTTTCTAAAGAACCATCTAACGATGGAAAAATCTATGCTGGAAGCCAGGCTCTCCCTTTTAAGTTTTGTTTACGCTGTGCTAACGCTCTCAGGAAAAAAAAGATGAAGAAGGTCAGATGGGCTGGAAAAAAGAAAAGGTTAGAGGAGAACACGTGCCTCCTCTTCTGTGTGACCCCTCAGGCGCTGCATCTATTGCCACAAGCTCACAGGGGCAGGGTGAAAGCTGGGAGATGGGAGAAAGGCAGAGGAAGATCTGCACATGGATCGCAGTCTCTCATCCTGTCCCTTTGCTCCTGCTTCTCAGTCCGTGCAGCCATCACAACACTGTGTTGTTTGGTGGAGGCCCTTCCATGACCAAGGTCCATCTCAGCCTGGATGTATAGATTCTGCCCAGAACATCTGAAAGTCCCTGATTAAAGAGCTATTACAGCTATCCCTCCTTCTCAACTTGCACATCTTTAAGATGATCTTTAAGAAAAGATGCCCTCAAACAGCTCTTTAAAAAGGAGCTAATTGTTTCATAATTGGGCTATCAAAAGCCCATACCTTGTTGCCCACACCATTCATTCTTTGTATTTGTGCTTCAATCAGATTTTTGATAGGCATTTTATCTAAAATAATCTGAAATATCCTTGACAGTGTGTCCTACATTGAGTCAAATTTCATATTCGATGTCTGAAATACCTGACAGGTATTGTGCCCTGCTAAGAATGATGATAAGGCTGAAAGCCTGGAGGCTTCTCCATAGGCAGTGGATTTGTCATTTCATTTGCTTGTTTCTACTTTTGAGGCTTTATTGGAAACATGCTCAAAACCCAGGATATTCTGAGGTTACTCACTACCCAAGGCCTCCAAAAGGAGCCCTGTCACCAAAACATTAGAACTGAATACGTTCAGAAAAGAAGGAGGAAAAACCAACCAACCAAACAAAAAAGGAAATCAAATGAGTTTTACAGAGCTGCTTCATAGTGTGCTGCCTACCAGGGTCCAACCTCCCTTAAGCGCAGCCAGCTCGAAAGATGAAGAGTAGAATCGTGTGACAGATACTGCAAGGAACTTGGGTAAATCAGTTTTGTCTCTCTACTGTCTCTTGGAATATAGTTAACATTGAATGATAGGAAATATTCACATATTGGTGAAGGGAAAAATAAGAAAAGAATATTGATGATTGCAAAAAGTGATGATTTGAAAGTGGCAGCAACATTATAAATATGATTTTAATATGATGTGAATTGCAAGCACTTGATACAGAGGGGATAATATGTTGATTTTCCTCATTCTGCACTATGTATGTCACTAAAATCAATGGAAGTCACATACATATACCAAGGAAACTATAATATGTAGAATTATTTATGGAATAGCCACTTCACATACACATCAATTGCAGCATCATAATGGCTAAAGTTACACCCAGAAGACAAATCCATATATTACACATTGTAGGTGATAAAGCTTGAAATCCTATCCTTGTTTCACCGCATTTTTCATAAGCTGAAAGGACAACTAATGGAAAGATTTTTTGTACAGCTTTTCTTTTTTTAGGACAGGGTAAACATCATATAGTTTGTCACTACAAGACACTGATTCCACTTACAAACTAAGTCATTAAATAACAGCTACTGGCAGTATTTTCCAAAACAGCATTGTGCAATGTACATCGAAGCAAACACACTGAAACATCTGAAATTGCCTCTCCTTTGCTCAAAATTCTAGGCACATCAGAGAAGCTGAAAAGCAGCAGCACACAGAAGTCCAGCACCTCCAAATTTCTGGTGGCAAGAAAGCACAAACCCGTAAGTACATGCTTCCCTTTTACAACAGCCAGCAAAGCTGTGTCAGCACTGGCAGGAAAAGAAAAAGCTTTACAGCTACACAGGCACCTTTATAATTTTCATATCTCAAAATTATGGCATTTCCAATAAAGGCTGCTTTTGAATCACCATTTACTTTTACAACTCACTTTGTTTCACAGTACTCCATCTCCTACTGTTAACTCTTGAAAGAGGCCTTTCAAAGATCAATCCAGTCTGTTAGGATTCTGGGTGTTAAAATTGAATTTTTCCCTTCTACTTGTTCTTTTGAAAGGTTTAAAAGTGATTTGTGGCAATCAGCATAAAGGGATTTGATTGACAGAGTTTAACTAAGTGATCTAGAGAAGATTCATCAGGGGAAAATTGCTGAAATTATAAATTAAACTGCAAACAGAGTTTTTCACTGTCTGCTCTTAAAACAAAATAGATTCTTTTAGATGTGAAAATCATTCTAAAAGCTTCTACAAGTAGTCAATGAAAAGCTTAGAAATGCACAGTGTAATCTTTCAAATAACACTCTGCAGTAGTAATCAAATAAAAAGAAGGGATAAAAGGGCAAGCAACACAATGACTACCAAACAAGTCTGTTGACCTCATTCACACAAACCTCAAAAAAAGTAGCTGCCAAACTTCCCTCAAGTAAAATACAGGAGATTTAGTTGAAATGCCATTGTATCTCTTCCTGTGGAAATGACGACTTTTCTTCCCCCCTCTTTTTTGCCTGGCTGTTCTTTCCTTCCCAGCTTGCTCTCTCAAATTGCCTTTCTCTGCAATTTACCTTTCTCCATCTGCCTACAAGAAGAGAGCCCCGCTGGAGGCTCCTTGCCACACTACCTCGTCAGTGGTGGGGACGAGGAAAGCCTGCGTCACCTCCAGCACTGCTCCATCAGCACCTCCAGCAAGACGGGCGGTGGGGAGGGAGACACACTCCCTGCTGAATGTCTGTAGCACCAAAGATAACAAAAAAAGCACCCGAAGACAGCTCTTAAAACTGTCTGACCAACTCTCGATGAGAGTACCATAGAGTTAAGTACTACGTGTCCCCATTTGACGTTTTTATTCTTCTGTTCTGAATTTTGGGGCTTTCAGTCACCAGCTCATAAGGAAAAAAAAAAAAAAAGTTGCTTGCTCGTTTTTTTTTTTTTTAACTTCCAGTTGTGTGAACAGTGTTATACAGACAGAAACTAGCATAGGTAAAAGATCTATTTATTTATTATCCTGGTGATGCATGTTATTTTGTATGCTACTGCCACTTCTTGCTGGGCCCTTGCTTTAAGTCCCATATAATCCCACCACCCAAGTCAAAATTATTACCTTCCATCCCACATAGCATCTACTTCAGTTCAAGGCTGTTTCAAATTCATTTACAGGATATTAGCAGGATAAAGCTTTTCTCTGTTTAAAACTACAGCAAAAACATAGAATTAACATGTTTGTGATGGTGCTTCAACCCATCTGTTCATTTATTTTTTAAGTTTTCTCCAGATTTTCTGAGCTTTTCACCATTGTTTTGTGACTCCAATTTATTGTTATCTGCAAATATAACTAAGATGTTAATATTCTCAGCTTTCAAATCAGTTATGAGACATAAAAGCACTCAAAGTCGCTTACATTTTAGTCTACAAAAGCCTACGACACTTTTGTACTAACAAGTTAGTTTGTATAAATATCAGGGCTTTTTTTTTTTTTTTAATCAGGTTTATATCTGTGAAACTTTTCCAATCTTCTACTCAATGCTATTCTATCATAATAATGATTTTAAATAATTAGTTCGCCTGTATCTGGTAACTTACTGCAGCTTACACACTTTTGTATTTATTGGAGACATAAAAGAAAAAAACAATATTTGAAATGCCAACACAAATGAAATTTAACACAGAGAACTCAGAAATTTTTCATTAATGGTAAAACATGTAGTTATGAAAGACTGCACACAGGTCATTCATTCACTGAAATACTGCAGAGACTAAGGGATTTATGCAAGCTAATGATACATACAAAACAATACACCTCAGCTTAATACATCAAACTACACTAGCACCTTGCAAACCATCTAAGCCATCTCAGTCCTCTGCTCAATTACTCTTTGTAAACATTACCTTTTTTCTTTAGAATATCTATCTTTGCCAAAAGACAAAAGGACCCTACATGTTTAAACCTACAGTATTAATCTAGACATTAAGCACTGAATCTAACAATACTAAACATTAAGGTCAAGAAGTATCAATTACAGACTTTAAACATGGTTGTTTACTTAGTATGATCTTTGCAAATCCAACATACAAACAATTTGTGTTTCACATAAGTGCAAGATATGATTCAGTTACTTCTTTGCAGGCTGACCAGAATATTTTCGATTAGTTTTGCAGCAACCTTTGTTATATATTATTTGAATGTTGTGGATCCATTTTTTTAAACTCTTATAGAAAATACAATGCAATACTCATTAAAGCCAATAATGAAACATTCCTTAGAGAATATAACATCTGGATTCATTTTATGATCAAAACTTGTTTGCTTTTGCTCAATGTTTTTTTTTTTATTCATTAAAGATTGAGATAATTGGAAATCTTTACATCTTTTAATTACACATTCCTGATAACATCAGCCTCAATTTCTGCATAGATGTAATTTAGAATAAAACATTTTTTAATTTATTTTTTTTTAAGCACAGTAAAGATTTAATCAGATATTAGTGGCAACCACCATTAGTCCAAACCTGCTTGGGTGTTTCTTTTCTTTTTAATAACACGATCTAATAAGAATTGCCATCTGTAACAAATGATTATTCTGCTTTCACACTATTTGTCTAAATTTCATACAAATAATTTAAAGAGTGTGTAAATGGTTAAAAAAAATACTCTTAGAACAGATAATAACTTTTTTTTCTATACAGTCATAGAATGTTGTTAAAATAACTGCTATTTACCTTGGTCAAATTCTACAGTCAGTGAAGTGGCACTTACAAGGTTTCACCTATCTATCTCAGAGACTGTTAATTAGCGATAAAGCACGCTGTTGCAAAGACTTTGCATGCAAAAGTGACTTACCAGCTGGCATGCTGCTGGTCACTTCTCTGCTAAACCAGGACTGGGGCCTATCGCACATTTGCAACCGGCTTTAGACCGTTCTGTACTGGAGTTCCTGGCGTAGCTCAAAACGCAAGGGACATGCAAAAACCTCCACATACCTTCTCATACAATCCAGCGCCCGAATAAAGAAGTCTTTGTGAAGCTGATGCTCGTCCCTCAGGATGGAGCACTGCTCCAGCGTCACTGACATGGATGTCCGGTCTTTGGCACTTTTGCAACAGGTGAAACGGACTCCATTCAGCTTTCGGCAAATCTGAAACACAGGCAGACGTCAAAGGATTGCCCTTTTCACGCCTTGTGTTCTGGACACACTAGGCAGACTGTGAAACTCCCGCAATTTTGCAATCACAGACAATGAATACAGAGAACTACAGTATTTCTCAAGAAGAAAATAGCTACTAAAAGGTAAGACTCCAACCCGAATCATACGGCTGCTCATGTGCGCCTCTCCAGTTAAATCAGTTATTGGCGCTGCCTTGAGGATTTTCGTTTTCTAAGGATTATGCCCATGCTGGCCTGACACAGTGCCACAAAAGGTGAAAATGTTGTGCTGAAAAGAACTGCAAATTTATCTTTTGCGTATAAATTTGCAGCATTAACACTCTACAAAAATAGCACCAAAAGATTATAGCTACTGATCTATAGCCCACTTCCCATTTGTCCAAGTGACACATTTTAAAAGCAGATCTTGAGGGCTTTCATTAGCAGGACAAGCCTACAAATAACCTGCCCACTGAAGAAAAAGGAGCCCTTACTGATTTTAAGAGCGCTGCACACAATCTTGTACTGCAGTTGCAACCAAGTCTCCCCCCTGCCCACCCTAACATGCCCCCACCACAAGGGAAGCAAGAAACTGATGGTGGACCCAACAAAAGAAAATAATCTACTGTTCTTAGTCCTAAGCATTTTAAGCAAGCCACTGAAATGTCTACACGTACTACAGCTTACCAAACCATCCAGTTTCCTGAACTTGAAATCAAAAGTATTTGTGTTAGCCTAGACTATAAAAAGTTGCATCATTTATTCCTCACTGTGACAACCACCCTATTGAATTAAAGCTTAATTGTCTGAACACCTAGTGAATGTTGAAAAAATGAAGAAAAACTTTGACGAGTGTTAACTCAGACTCATGAATGTAGAGGACTAACTTCTCATGAGGGTATGGATTCTGACACATCTGAATTTAAATGTAGTCCTCATTTTCAACAGGCAAACTGTTCAACGTGTGACCCAGAACAATTAAATCTTAACACAAATGACTGCCATGGATTATCTACTTTCACTGTACATTACGACAAAATTATAAGGGATAAGGGAAACATGACATATTTTTAAGGACAATTTCTCACCTTAAGAATCAATCTGTGGTTGTAGCAGCGCATTAAGTTAATACTTTGGGTTCAAACAATATTTTACTAGAAAAAGAAAAACTTGAAGGAGAGCTGGTTGCCCAAGAGTAGATCTAGACTTCCCCTGATATAATTTGTCCTAAGAAAAGGTAATACTTGACTTTGCTTGCTGCTATCCCTGGACAATCATAGCTATAACAGTATCAAAAAAGGAAATAGTTATGAGAATAGGGCAAGGCAATAAATTACAGCAGTTTGGCTTCATCGTAAAGAACTTCCCAGCTTGGCTATCAAGTGTTTACTTGGGATCTTGCAGGATGAAACTGGAATGTGATCTTCATAATCTCACTTCAGCAAAAAAGCATATTTTTATCTGTTAATTGCATTCTCAGAAACTCTGTTGAAATCAATGGCCCAGAAAATACTTGCATTCTTTAAGGTCTTTGCTATATCGTGGCGAGGGCAATCTCAAAAGTTAATTGAAACTAACTTTGAACCCAAAGGCTAGTAAAGGGGAACCTGTGAGTGTTTCTTCCCTCCTATAATTCAAAATTTTAAAACTTATATCTGTTTAAAAATTTGGAAAGTTACATTGGGTTTTAAATAAAGTACTAGAAGATAAGTTTTTTGAATAACGCTGTGAAAGAAGTTAACTGCTTAATTGAAGAGATTAATTCTCTTTACACTAGTCTCTTTTGAAGTCCATGAGTCATTGTGACTTCGAAGTGAATGAGTCATAAGAAAAAACACCCAGGTAATTATTCTGGATGAATGATGGCCTCTGATGCAGGGAAGGGAGATTAAATCTCAAATCTGTGTTGACAGCATACATATAAAGTGCTGGTTAGTGAGAGTCAATTTTGAACTGAGAAGCATTCTAGGCACAACAAGCAAATGACCATAACCACGAGTTTATTTTGCATTGAAGTTCAGTACAAATGTCTCAATCATTCTAAAGTGGATTAAATAGAAAACAATTTGTTAATTTAAATAAACAAATTAAAAGCTCCTTAGAGTCTGATTTAAGGAGAAATGTACGTTAACCTGATAGGCTGGCCCAGATAAATCCTCAGAATGACTCAGTTCACTGAGCAGCAGCAGTTAAACAAAGTAAATAATTAACATGGGCAAACACAATGATCTGATGCTCTAGAAATCTAATAAGGGACAATACCAAATATATAGTAATATCGTTATATAAGAACACACAGCTTATGATTAGTGCCAGCCTGAATTTTATCCTCAATTTAGCACACTTCTTCCCCAAACATATTGAAGATATAGGAGGAGGAAAAATAGACTTAACATTTATTAGAACTTTAGAGAGTCTCCCTTAAACACAGATTTAAATGATTAGGATTGTGATTAAGTTTAAAGAGCAAATGATAAAAGCATATAAAACCATGAAGATTAAAACAAGGATAAATCAATACTCTGATTATTTCTCCTGATAGAAGACAGAAGATGAAGGGTGCAGCTTAAGAAATGAAAATGTGTAACATTTAAAACTCTGTCCCATTATATTTAGAATAAGAAATGTTTGTGATACCAATTTGCAAAAGCTGACTTTTAAAATGCAGATGTGTTCTCACAGTCCCCTTACAACAGGCATTGCATGCAGGTGCAGATACATATGTGTATCCGTGTAGAATCTCATACATCTACTGAATAACAAAGCGATATCCTTACATCCTTTGCAATAGCTAAATGTAACGTACTATAACAGTGTGTAGATCAATGGGTCCAGAAATACTCATTTCAGAAGGCTGCAGTAACGTAACGTGAAGAGAAATAGAATACAATGAAGGAAAAATCTGAAACAGTTTGTATGTCCAAAGACTGCTTTTTACCCATGAAATTATTTTCGGGGAGTCCTCAATAGATGGTAGAAGAAAACTTTCTATATCCAAAGATTAAGTAAATTCTGTCATATTCTTTGTAGCTCATTTTACACTATCCTGTACTGATTTATCTTTTACTTCTTTAGAAAGCAATGTTTCATAGTAATTGCAGAACTGGTACTGCAAGAAAAGCTTATATTTTTACTCACAGCAGATTTATACTGCAATAGCATGTGATAATATTTATTAATGACAAGACAAATCATTATTAGCAATATAAAAAAATCACAGCAGTTATTAATAGAAAGACATAGTTAATATTGTCTTGTTCTTGGTGTTAATGAAAAGTCGTGGAAAATTTTATTAATATTTTGTATCAAATACTTATTTGCCTTGAAGGGTATAGGTATTTGAAAGTTCCCCAAACACAAGGCCTTGCCTTCAATTTCAGTAGATACCAAAGACTCAAGTCTCTGCTCGTATAAATGGACAGAGACACCAAGGGTACTTTTCTAAATCTAAGACAATTACCTGGTTAAATTTGACATTCCTGAAAAGCTTGATCTCTTTATAAACATCTAAAGGTTGTTTTTTGTTGTTGTTGTTTTTTTAACATGTACATGCAAAACCCATAGAATTGGGAAACAAAAAGGAATTATGTGAATAAAGCAAAGCAAATATTATTCATTGTTTGATAAACATTTTTCTTTGTGCTCTCCCTGTGTCTGAACATCTGCCCTTATCATATCTAGCTTATTTTGTGTTGTTAGTAGTGGCTGTCATGGTGACACTGGCTAAAAAACCCATAAAATGTGATTGACTAAAAGTTGTACTGATAAACGCTTATTTATAAAACATAAGTACCTTAATTACAGAAAATCAAAAGTTGACTGCAGCAATATTAAACAAAAACCAGAGCAAGTAATCATGTCCTGCATCATACCTCAAGGCTTATAGACACTAAACAATAAAAGCAAGATATTTTGAACACCCCAATTTTATGTTATCAAACAACTGATATGATTTTAAACAACAAAAAAAGGTAGATACTGTAGCTGAATACTGTATTGTCACTCTCGTATGAGGTGATATATTTACAGCTATGCATGATCATTCAAAGAATTAATTCTGCCCATACTGGGGATGAAGGGATTCCTCTGCCTAAAAACAGGCTCAGTTAGTTAAAGAAAAAACAAGCCCCAAACAAAAAGCAAACCTCTTTACCCTGTTAGAGAACTCACTGAGATAAATGAAAAATCCTGCATCTGGGACAAAAGAACCCCAAGCACAGTCCACGGACTGCCTGGTTAGGAGAAGCTCTGCAGAAAAGGGCCTGGAGGATGTAGGGGACAACATAGTGTCCAAGACCATCTCTCACTTTGAATTCTAGCCAGTTCTTCCAGTAAAGAAAATCAGAAAAAGAAAATATCCGTAATTTAAGTGTAGGAAGAAGAGATATATTCATGACTGGGATGAGAGACCATCAGAATGGAAATGTTAGAGAGCCATTTCAGCATATCTATCTACTTTAATCACCGAGTTTTCCAATCATATCCTTAAAATCCATTGCACTTACAATATCAGCAGGCATGTAAAAATTACTTCATCACGTGAACATACATGAAAAAAGAAAGCTTACCGTTGCAGCCAGCCACATGATTTCTACATTCTTTCTCTTTTTGGCCTGGATATTTTGATGGAGATTTTCTAGCAATCCCTTTAAATCATTTTGTTCTTGAAAATGTGGTAGACCTGGAAAAAAAGGATGATAAGTTTGTTCATTTTGATAAGGTTGATGATATCATTGTGGTCACTAAAGAACGCCCATAGTAAAGAACAGGTCTATTATTTACAGCCTTATTTGGGAACACAGGAGGGAAAGTACCAGCTAAATATTTAGGGAAAAAGCAAACCTTATTTCTTTCAAAGTATTGGGTTGTCCTCCCTAAGATCTTCACCATGAAAAATTAAAGTGTCTTCAACTTTTATCTTATAAATGGATGGTGAAAACATTCAAATCTCTGCTGTAGTTCTGTTCATCCACTATTATAGACATTCAATGGAAATAAGTAGAGAAATAACTGCGTGTATTAAAACCTGCTTTGATGGGATGATCCTTTTATTTTTTAAGTCAAAATATTTTGCTTTTGTTTTAAAAATGGAACATTTCATTTTTCTTTTAAAATGATACTTCAGTTCCTAATATAACATGAGTGTTAAATAGCACTAAATACATCCGTGCTGCCCCCCCCCCCCCCAAAAAATTCAACAAAGGATATTTCTCAGTTTGAAATTAAATGGGACTTTAATTTTGAAATACTAAATAATTTCAGGTTTACTTAAAGTCTGAAATTTTACCTACTTGCCCTGGCTATGGCAGCTGAGCTGAAGTTTTATTAATCATAGATGTCTAGCGGGAATTCAAGAGTAGGCAACTTAATTTGCTCTTCTGTTTTTTGTGTATATACAGGAGGGTTTTGTTCTAACATTACCTTTATCTTCTTTAGTTTTGAAAACCAGTAGAAACACCAAAATCTGTTTTTTGAAATTATTTCTTCTTATGGTAATGAAGTAAAAAAAATTTAATAATCGTTATCACCAAAGAAAGGCTCAGAACCAGTTGAAACAAAATTAAACAAAATTGATAAATAGATACATTTTTTCAACAAGAAAAAGTAGGATGTGCCATCCAGAGGGAAAAAAACCCCAACAACCCAACCCAAAACCCTAAGATTTATATTCAATTCAAAGAGTAAAAATGAGGCAACTACTAATGCAGGTCAAAATCCATTCTCCTAACCTGATCACAGCTGGAATGATCCCTCTTGTCAACAGGCTTTTACCTTTCCTCCCTAGTGAATTCTGTAGTTTCCCTTATCCATGATTCATAGTAAGAAGTAATTTAAATATACTCAGAAAGAACCATTCTAAAAATGTCTAAGTTGCCTTACCTCATACTGTGCTGCCAAAAAGAAAAATATGCAGAAAAAGTACATTCAATCTAGTTTTGTAATCGTCTTAATGAGGACTGTTTTATCTGTGTATTACAATTCCTGATCATACAATTAGATAATGCAGAGCATATAAAAATACATCACAACCTGCTAGACTATTATACTTATCCTACATCTGTTTCTTTAAAATATATAGCATACAATGAGTACTCTAAAAAGATGCTTCCAGATTATGAGAATGTATCACTAGGTAAACATTTTATTGCTCCAAAGCAGTTTTCATTTGGTTCACAGCAGAAAATGCATCATCTCAGAGATGACTTCACCATAGGTAAAGCAAGATTCTCCTAATTTATAGTATTGCCAAATGAGCTGCATCTTGACTGGATGGGATCGATTGCCTAAATTCCTTGGGTCACAAAGCAGTACTAAGCCATCAAATAATTCTCATGCATTATAAGGGGGAGAAGCCTGGAAGTACAAAACAGACTCCTAGACTTTATGTTGAAAATGCATGTACTGCTACATGCCTTATGATACTACGGAAGAAAAATCTTCATTTGCTTGCAGGATTTCTAAACCTTGCATGCATCCCTCTTCTCATGTGGGACAGTACTGATGTTGCTGTGGCTGTTAGGTATCAAACCAGCAACACCAAATATCACTCGCGACATAGGTTTCTCTGATTTTATGCTTTCAGCTGTTTAAACCGAGTTCTAAGCCATTCTTTTCAATTAATTATGTACTACTAAACAACAATCATACATTTTTGTACCCTTAACATCATTAACTATTCTATAAAAGCAGTACTATTTTGGTGCATAAACCAGAACTACATTCGGTTGGCATTTTTCATAGGAATCTTTCTGGGAGCACATTGTTGTTTATTGTTTTCAGAGTTTCCAGTTAGACAATTAAACAGACTAAGAAACAGGTGAGTGACAGAGTGCATATTCATCTAAAAGAAGATAGTAAGTCAGTGTTTGGCATATGCAGTTACATGTAGCTGAAGACTTTCAATAATAGGGAATAGAGAGAAAGCTAGAATATTATTGGCAATGGGAATTATAGAGATGAGAGAAAAACTAATAGCAAAGGTGGCAATACATTTATGGGAGTGGAAAATTGAATTCTTTGAAATGGAATATACGAATGAAGCAGCAGGCAGGTGAGGCTGCCTAAGGATGGTGGATGCAACAGCCCGGCCAACAGGGCTGTGAGTCCTCAAATTGTGTCTGGCTTTATGAGCAGTATTTGTAACTAACAGCTTTGTGAACAGAGTCCTGCATTTATTTTGTAGCACAGATTTGGCACTACAGGAAACTATCTGGAAAGGTGTGACAAAACCATCAAGGAGCCATCAGTACTGAACGGCTCTCACTTGGCTACAACGCCAGGGATGCTGCCAGCTTGGATGGAGATTTATCTTCCTGAGAACTCAAGCACAGAGCTGGGGGAACCGGGGAGGAACTGAAGTCCTCCCCCAGCTGAACAACTTGGAGAGCTTAACTTTTTTTTCCAGGGAGCTGGTTTAAAAGACACGTTCCTCCAAGCCAAAAGAGTGATTCCGTGTAATGGCAGAAGGTGACTGGGAGCGACTGGGAAGGGCAATGGAACCAGAAGGTGCTTTGTGCTCTGTAAAAATTTGGACAAAGAACAGACTCGGATCTTAGAGGTAGAAAAAAAGCAAGAAGGTAATAATAACCAGAAAAGACATGATGAATTAGACAACAGTAGTTCTCAAAAGCCTGCACAGTCTGGAAGAAGTCCAGGAAGACTGTGCAGCTCACTAATAATCCTTCTGCAGGAAGACAGTACAAGGTTAGTTTCTGTTAATGAAAAGCAGCCAATACGATCTGCATGCAAATTTTTGCTTTTATATAATCAGATCCATTTATGAGGTAGCAGATCTACGTTAGACCTAACCCCAGATGAGGTTAGTTTTTCAGGATGCTTTCTTGGCAGGATCCCCCTAAAGTAATTAGTAACTTTTTGTATGAGTTTCTCAGCAGAAATCCTAGAGATGCGAGTGGATGGATGGGCATACTGCCCACCGTTTAGGAACAGAGCTTTCACTTCTGTCAAAATTATCAACTAATGAAAATCATCCCAATATAAAAGATAAACATGTACACATATACAGTGACACATTAGGTATAACTACAAGTACATACATGTAATGGATAATTTGCGAAAGTAACCAATACAGGGTATTCTGTAAGAGAACAGAAGCTTTGCAAGAGATTTTAACCAGCAGTATTCACCATGGGGAGTCACACGTGTCCTCAAGGGTGACAGAACTTTAGATTCAAAAGATTCACACACATACCCACCCTTACCCAAGGGGAAGGAGCAGAGACCTAAATCCAAGCTACTGAAAATCAGTCTGTAAAATCTGCAACATTTGGGAATACAGTTTAGGCCTTAAGACTACTTTAACAGGATTAGATTGATACAAATGGTCTCTTCAGTGTTTGCTTTCAACAGTCAGAGTAACAGAACAGTAATGTTTATGATACCAAATTTCTATAAAATTGGAATATAGGGCCTATTCTAATGGAACCATGTTATTCGTATCAATGACATTAGGATGTGGCTCATGGCGTGTATTTGCACTGCAGATTTCTCAGTGGTTTGCCATACCTTAATACATTTTCAAAATAAGAATGGAGGGAATGGCTGTAACTGATGAAAATTCCCACCAAGTATTTCTGCACAAATGTAGTAGGTACAGATTGTACTCTACTTAAAATATTAAAAAGCATATTATACTAATAATTTAAAAGAGCTCTTCAGTTCTTCAGTGCTCTGTTTCACTCTCCCTGTAGTTTCTGCTGTGGTGTTGGGCCTGCAGTCACTACTGACTTCAGCAGGGCTGCGTACAGGCACAAAGTGTTTAACTTTACGGAACAAGTTGTGGGATTGAGGCCTAAATCTAAAAGCTGTACTCTAATATTGTGCTAATATTACTTTCTTATAATCTTTCACCTATCAAACCTTTTCAAAGCCATTTGGATATTGCATTATTTTGTACTCACAATCAGGCGGCATTTTTTCTGTAAATAGCTTGTAATATTCTTTTAGGAGTTCTAAGTTTTCCTGGTTAATGTTTTCCTGCAAAGTGGTATCTCCAAACCTATAAAAAAGCACAATAAAATGATGAAAAAAATGCCCAAAGCTAATTTATCCTTCAGAATGATTTCTAGTGTTGAATGTACTAGATTTTGTCAAATGTACAGTTGCTAATCTCTCATGTGCTTTGGAACTAATATTTGGGAATGAGTTCATCACTCATGGATAATTCTTCTAAAAACTTACGGACAAAGCAATCCATTTACAGACAAACATTCAATAAAGCACATATTCTTTTTGCCTTCACGAATCCTGAATAAATGCAAGCGCTCTTTGTGGGAATTTCAAACGGCACCACAGGCAGAGAACACCGACTCCTACATCTCTTACTGCTGCTGTTGCTTAGCTATATTAATTTCTACCAGAGCTGGACAATATTGAAGGCACACAAGATGGAAAAGATGCAAGTGTCAGGTGGAAAACCTTCTGAAGAACTAATTTCTGCTCTGATCTGAGAATAGTTGCTATAAATAGTCAAATTGATTACTTCTCTGGGCCCTTTCTGCCCTACGCTGCTCCTGAGCTGTTAGTTATCTTGGTTTCTTGTACCTGAAGCTAATGAGAACGCCATTTCTCTGCTGTTGAGCAGTGATTTCACCATTAAGCTTCACAGAGTTATGACCCACAGGCTAGCTGGCTTCAGTCATCTGCCTCTAAGCTTGCTGCAGCACACAGACCTCAGCAGTCGCTCTACAGTGCTGCAGCCAGCTCACGAGCACGTGCTGGGGTTTCTTGCAGCAGTCAAGTCTACTGGGAACACATCACCCAAATCCTCATTATCCTGCACCTCACAGAGAACCCAGACAACATCAGGATGCCATTACACTTATCCACAAACTGACTATAGCTATATAGGCAAATATCTTTCTCTCTGAGACCAAAATTTCTACAGCAGGCAAGTTTCACACAGGCTAAAAAACCCAAAACAACCCTCCCCCCCCAAAAAACCACCGGGTACCTCTGTTATGACATATGAACTTAAAGATGGGAATGTCCCTTAGGCAGCTAGGGCCAAGTTTTTGCAACTCATCTTTAGAATAGCCTTGAAATGAAGAAAAGGCAGACAGAAAAAGGAAAGGAGGAGTACAGAAAGAGAAGCATGGACAGGTGAGTGAGAAATTCAGGTAAAGAAAAGGGGACATAAATCAGATGATACCAAATGTACTGCTACATCATGCAGAAGGGAATCAAATAGTTAAAAAAGCCAAAGAGCAAGAAGACTTGGCTACTTCCTCAGTAGCCATTGCTGCACTGTCACATGGCAATATTTCTTTTAAATCAGATATATTCTCAACTGGGCTTCAGTGAAAGAAGAGATGTTTGCATCTAACAAAGTAACATTTTCTAGAAATTTATCACAAAACTTTACTTCTATTCTTATGTTCATTTCCCCACAAAAGAAATATTTTTTACCAAAAAACATGTGCAGTGTTTCCAGTCTCAAAGACAAATGTGCAGCTTTAGGAGTTAAGCAATAATTTGAATTATGTCTAATGTTTACGCCTATAAGTGCATGCAGAAAAGCTGTTTCTGCATGGAATAATCCAACTTGATTTGCTTGATAGATATAGATATTAAGATATATAGAGAGATATCTATCAAGTCCCCATATATATCCAGGCTGTTTCTAAATCTTGTCAAATCTTTCTTCAGGACATTTGTAACATACAGTCCTTCCTGCCTGTCCCACCCACTTAAGCTCTCACAAACTTGCTTCTTGGTTACTACATTCTCCTTTTCTCTGATTTTGGAAAAACATGATGTGTCCTAGTCACAAGTGTCATGACTGATTTTGTTGGGTTTGTGTGTTATCACTTTGGCCATGTCACTCCTCTCATAGCATCACTTTTCCCTTCTTTATGGCATCAAGAATAAGCTATTTTCATTTTCAATACTGTTTCAAGTTCTCTTACCAACTACTCAAGTCTTTCATCAGTAAAATGTCAGTCTTTACTGCCTTCTGATTCAGCCTATGTCTCCCACTTCAATTTTCTACCTAAATTTTCTCACACATCACCACTCATAACTCAGAGAAGTCTCCCATAAACATCCACAAAGCTACCTGATGGCATTCCTTAGAAGTCTTCCTTAAAAGACTGCTTTTACTGTGCTGTCTACAAAGAACAGGACATGAAATTCCTGTTGTGCTTAACTTCTCGCCTACTGTACAGGTTAATGGGTTTTCACTGTCTCCCTCTATTTCCCCAGTCACACTTGTGCTTTTGGTTTTGAGTTTGTAGTGAATGCAATCTAAAGATATGTATTATGTCTCTTGCATGCTCTGTTAATAAAACCAGTTTAAAAAAAACAAAGTAGTTCTCTCAGTGTTGATGTCTACCTTGCAGTTTTAGCATTGCACAAACTCGGTATTTTACAGATACCCTTCTCTTGGAAGAGAAAATTAAGAGGTTGGTGAAACCTTGACTATTATTGTACTAATTAATTAGTTTCCAGCAATCTTTTCAGAAGAGTAAAATTAACACATCAGAACTTTAACATCAGCCTTCCTGTTTCTACAAACATATTACTAACGCATTCCCTATTATTAACTACCACTCCTCAACCCTGGAAAAAAGCCCTAAAATGCTGAGAAAAATGATCTCTTTCTAGCTTATGATTTGTCCAGCATCTTCAACCCCACCTTTAAGATAATAAGAATTTCAAATTTTCAAACTTATGTTTGAGAAGGCCGAAGTACTGTGTATGAACAAACTTCTACATCTGTGAAATAGAAATCCGTTTTATATCTGTATCCAAAGGAAATTTGGTGTTGACTGTGTGAAATAGTCCTGCATATGGTCATATCTTCACTTGGACTTTTTCATTATTTTGCATTGCTTCATAGCTTGTGCTTATTTCCTTTAATACTTTTTAGAATACACACTGAGTCAAATGTGAGGTGGTCCAAGAGCAAATAACAAAAAAGATTTTAGTCCTGAGAGATATCCTGCATGAGCACGGCATAGTTGGTCAGAAAATGAAACACAATTTTTTCTTACCTCTCTGCAAGTGTTTGCTGTTCATTGATTCCAACATTAAAGAGTACTGGATACATGCGAAGTAGCTTTCCTTCTTTAATCTCTTGTGGCAGCAACTCAAACATCTTTGCCGGAAGCTGGACCTCTATAATGTAATGTTCACTAGGAAAAATAAAAAGAAGAATAAGGATAGGAATATTGATTGGTTTGCTTGAAATTATAACCTTCCTAAATTATAGAGAACATGTAGACTTATAAATCAGTTCCCCCCTTTTCCCCTTAATTGTATTGAACAAAAAAATATGACGATTCAGCTTGCTTGTTTTAAGAACGTAACCAAGCTACATGGAAAAAGGCAGGTATATATAATTACACACTCTTGGTACTGGCTTTTTTACTGAAGTGAAAATAGGACTAAAGATGAAAGCAGTAAAAAGTCTTCTGCTACCAAAATATCATTGAGAACACCTCAACTCTTAAAATGCATCTTGCTGAGTTACAAAAATAACTTCCTTTCAGAAGTCACAACTTGATCCTGTATCCACTCTAAATGTAATATGAGCAAAAACCTTTCACCAAAAACCCAAAGCAAAATTCCCATTTTCTTCAGTGGCTGGATTTTCTCCCTGGGAATAGAAAGCATCACCAATAACAAAATTGCCTCTGTGAAGATAATAATTGAAGGCTCATTACGCAAACATGAATCCTATTTTAGGAGAAGAGATATGACATATAACAGTTCTGGTTTTATGTTTGTGTTCGGTCTGACTTTATGAAAAAGCATGTTACTTTTGCTGCCAGTCCAAATTCTGATCATGTGACACCCTCAAGTTGAATTTCACCTGTCTTTGAGGGTTGATGCCTGACCCCACAACAGAAAAAACGGCATGCTGTTAACTTAGTTCTCATCAGCTTTCTTTCCATTATTAGAGCAATCAGTCTAATAAAAGAACAGACTAGAAGCAAATCCATTTATCTCCAGGATTTGGCATTTTAGTCATTCAAAGAGGGCCAACAGATAATGAAGACTGAAATTTTCTCTCCTGCACATTTGGTATCCCACCAAGAAGGAAGAGTATTACAGCAACAGGAGGGAAGGAGGATCTATACCCTACCTACAGAAACCAGGCCTAGGAAGTCACACAACTTTTGCATGTAAACTTAAGATGGGAAACGTAAAACCTTTAAAAATAATCCTTTAATAAGGATTAAAGGCCTTTTAAAATAATCTATCCTGAAGTCCCTCCAACCCTTATTTTAATCAATCATGTGCTTGCTAAAGAATTGAAATACAGTCTGGATTACCCATGTGTAGAATTTGGGGGAGAAAAGGCAGAAAACCTTGAAGAAAAAGGGTAGTTTCTGCAGTAGCTCTGACACCCTTGGCAAGCTGGAGGGATGAGTGGCACCAGCTCAGAGCAGGCATTTGGATAAACAGCTTCAGCTTAGAAGAGCCAGTGGTGGTGTCTGAACCTCTATCCTGCCCACATATCTGAGAACAAAATAAAATGGATCCAGTGCAGACTTGTGACTGAAATGTAACTACGTGCAGCTAGGACAACAGCGTATGCTTTGGTACAGGCTAGAACTAGTGTGTGATCTTTGAGCAAATGCCAGATGCTCCCTACTGAGGGGGTTTATCAGTTTTGAATGGAGGATACATGTCTCAGAGGGGGGGAAAAAAAGGGGGGGGGGGGGGGGAAAAAGTTTTTTTTCCTAAAAAAGTCTTTTTGGTTTGTGTTTTATTTAGTGAAGTAACCCATGTGAAGGAAATGGAGAGTTAGCAAGGATGACAGTAAAGAACTCCGTACAAACAATCTTTGCATAGCAGCATTCATTCTCAGCCTGCATGTGAGCACTCCTAGCTGCTATCAAGTGCTACCAGAATATTTTTCTGTGATGAAGTGCTTTCATGAGGTTGAGAAGAAATGTTGGTTTAGTCTAATTCAAAGAGCATACGCTACTGAACCAAAATGCCACCAAATCACTGCATTGCTACATTTCACACCCCCAAAATCACTACAGATCCTTTAGTGTGTGAAAGGACACTGAGAAATGCTGACCTTTAGGCATGACAAATTAACATCAGTACCATTTGAGAACTTCCCATTGTCCATTTTTTTTTTCTTTTTCAAAACATTTTTTGAAGTCTCAGAGATAATCCTTGATAACTTTTAAAAATCTGTAAGCGATTGCACAATGAAAGTAACCCGCTTCCTATCATGTAAGGAGAAGGCTACCAAGCTGTGACAGAGAGCTGTCTGGAAAGTCCAGGAATGGTACTGGTCAGGTGGGGCAGACAGAAAAAGAATTCCAAGTACTGAATATGGAGGACTTTTTTGACATTAATTTTCCAAAAATCTTACAGGTCCTATGCTTGTACTTAAACAAGAAACAGTAATACAGCAGTGCATTTTATCACCATGTGGTTTCTCTCTTTTATGGCTACACTCAGTGCAGAGACACCAGGTGATTTTGGCATGAGATGGATAAGGTGGCTACCACATTTTCCAGCGAGAAGGAAAATTCAGTACATAATTTTAAACATTTGACAATCTCTCAGGGAAACAGGGTGGAGAAATCCAGCATGTTTCAGAGAGTAA
Source organism: Haliaeetus leucocephalus (assembly GCF_000737465.1). Taxonomy (NCBI): domain Eukaryota; kingdom Metazoa; phylum Chordata; class Aves; order Accipitriformes; family Accipitridae; genus Haliaeetus; species Haliaeetus leucocephalus. The sequence goes on from NW_010972656.1 coordinate 175,731, forward strand.
ATAATAAATCACCATCTCTTTCAGAACGAATTGTGTAGATTTAGGTATTAAGTATTTAAATGTGTATGATTTCATTTAAACAGGACTGCTTAAGATTACCCTTTTCTTTGACTTTATTTGCCTTATTCTCTAATATTTGTTATCATCACACATGAAGATAGACAAACACTTGCAGTCCTGTTAGAAGGCTTCTGAAAATTACCCGCATGCAGCTGCGGGCCACAGACCCTGCAGCTACTTGCAGTTGGTTGAAATCGCACACGCTTAGTTCATTGCAGTAAACACAAAACAAGTCATTTACATGCACCTTTGCTTTGCTTTGCAACAGAAAAGAAAACACACACGTGGTCAGTCACTGCACCTCAGCTGGGAGATACTTTACCGAGATCTTCCTTCAGCTAAGTGACAACTTTTTAGATCGCTTCAGTGTGGCTCTAAGTGCTAATCCAATCGCGGGCTACGTTGAAAACATGACATCAAACCCTGTGATGCCTCAAAGTTCATGTGCACAATCAAATACATTCTATCAAAGAATTTTATAAAAGGAAACGTTAACTACTTTTGCCTATAATAAAAGAACCTGAGTGCCTGAACAGAACTTCACTTCACCTGGATGGTCGGAGTCAGCCACCCACCTCAGCAGGTTAGCACACTGCTAGTCAATGCCACGCTCTTTGGAAGGATTTGTTTGTCTACATAGAATCTCGGTCTTAAGCACTTCCCTAGAAAAACAATTACGAGTGAATACTCTGGCTCTGCAAGACAAGAATTTGTAGCTTAATTTTCTGTCTTGCACTTCTACAGTCTTTTAGTCTCATTTTATCAAGCCACACCATATTACAACCAAAATGATCTAAAAATTGTGGGGGTTTTAAACATTAATTAGGAAATAACTAGGTTTTCTACTGTCTTTTCTTTTTATGGTTGACTTCCAATGCCGTCTGATAGGAGATGTCTCATCACAGCTCTAACAGGCATGGGGCTCCTCCACATAAGCCTTAAAGATTTTTTCTTTTTTTTTTGTCTGATAGCGATTCCATCCAGTGACTACCTGCCAGTACGTACAGTACAGCGATCACAGGCAGTAACTCTTCTTTCTAAAGACTGACTACTCCATCAATCCAGAATGCCTGAGGCAGCTTAAAGCTCGAGTCTCTTTCAAACTGAGGACCTCCTAGCGTGACAGTTCAGTGTACCGCAGTAATGGCAGCAAGCCAGTAAATGTAGCTGCTGGATTTTTCAAGATTTTTGCCTGCTGTGATTTTCAAAGGATGTATTTCTTCTGTTTTATCTACATACCATAATTATTCTTAATTATTCCTGATGTGTTGCCTATCATACTCTGGCCTTCCTGCTATTTATTTCAATCCTTTCTCGGAAGGCCCATAGGATGAGAGTGAATCATCCAGAATAATTAAGTAAATCAGTGGTGAAAGCCCCCTTCAGAGGAAACATATCTTTTCTAAAAGTTGCTGCTTTTCACTGAATTTAATTTACAGTCATCTTAAGGATAATGATACTATTAAGGAAGTGATTTCTGCAAAAGTAAAAACATTTGGAGCTTCAGACTAGAATAATAATGATGATGAAAACCCCATTCCTCCTGTACAACAATCTTGTTAACCCTCTTATAGCCACAATTAACGAAGTATTTCAGCTTATGTCCTGATATTCAGCAGTGCTTATGTGAGATGCATAATGTCTTAGTGGCTTTATGCAAGGATTTCCAGGGTTGGGTATGTCCTGTGTGATCTTCAGCAACTAAGATAGGCTTCATTTTTCAAAAGTGACACTAAGTTTTGGCATCTGAGTTTTTCAGTTTCCATCTTAAGACAATCAAGGCTTAACTCTTAGAAATGCAATTTCATTTGTCACACTGAAATACAAGTTCTGGACAACTCAAACCCAAAGTTTCTTCAGTTAGAATATTGACCTTGTCACTTCTCTTTAGATTCAGTATCTATACACAAAAAATGCAACAGAAGCTCTGCAAACCCAGACACTGTTTTGATTAATTTGTATTAATAATTGGAACTTTCAGCTTTTCATCAGGAAAGTAGCCCAGAGCCCATATTGGTACTAGCTTTACAAATCCCTACTATGTCATTACATCTACATTCACCTCATGAAAATGAAAACTACTGCACTTTCCACATAATAGAATTCATCAACAAGAAAACCATTATCTGGGTTTTCATGTGCTACAGATTAAAACTACATGCCATGGGCTCCAGGAAACAAAGTTCTTACCGCCTTCCAGTTATAATCGGCAAAAAATCTTCTGATTTGGCTTCAATGACTTTGAACATTACTTTCTGCAAATCTGAAATTCCCACAGCCATGTCCTCTAGCATCCCTGCTTCTTCACCTATATGGAAAGATTACAGAAGTTATTAACAGAGTAGACAGACCAGTCACTGAATAGGTTAGAGTAAAGCAATACGGGGATTATATTTTCCAGTCTGTGCATCTAAAAATCACAGCCTTAAATCCACATTAAAGTAACCTACATAAAACCAGACTGATTTTTAGAACTGCTGACAATTCTCTGTGGCCTAAATGATAACTATGAGTATTAAGCACCTCTGAAAATCATCCTGCTCTCTATGTGCATAGAATAACCTTAGAAAAGCCATTTTTGTCTATTCTGAGAGTGTTTTTAAAGACTGTCCTGCTGATGGGGGACAAAGGTTTTGAGAATAACAACGAGTACCTTGCAAAAGGGAGCCTGAGAGCAATCTCCAAGTGAGTATCTGCAATTGCCTGTGCATTAAAGAGCTGCAAAAATGCTAAATCCCTCTACTTTGGTCAAAATCTCTAATTTGGGAAAAGGATTTCAATACATCTAGTTCATAGCATTTTGAAACGTACAGCAGTTTCTCCGTCCAAATGTCCTTTGTAATACCTATCAAATGATGGCATCTGTAACAAGCTAGGAATTAAACAGTTTTCAGGCTATCTTCACATCACCAATAGTGGCGTGGTCAGGGCAGAGGCTGGTAAGAGTCAGTAACTGTTTAAATCTGCTGTTTGGGTTAGCCTTATAAACCTGCTATTTTGGGTCAGGCCAAATGCCTATACAAATAGAGACAATTTTATTAAAACCAAAAGTTCCACTAGCTGTACTGAGGAAGGAGTATCCTGTATTTAAGACAATGTAGGTCACTCTGCATGGAATAACTGGCAACTAGTGTTCTGCGAGAAACTGAGAACAAAATAAATGAGTAATTTTTGATGCAGAATTGACAACACAGTATCAATGACTTCACCTGTGCTATTATATGGAAGCCTACTGTCTCCCAAGGGTAATATTTGTTGATTCAATAAGCCAAATTACTGGAAGCAGAACAGAGGTTAAAATAAGAGCCTCCTGTGTAAATTTCTGGTCTGGATGCATAAGGACCTTTGTCCAAGAATAATACTTACTATACGTACTAAGGAGTCCTTCATATTGCACAAGCAATCCAACGCTATGAAGCTGTTGTAAAAATCCTTGATCACGTAAACCTGTGTGCAATTTGATTACGAACCCACAAACCAATCCAGCAAGCTATAAAGACAATGAAAAAATGTGAAATTAACAGATGTACTGTTATAACATAGTTAAAATGAGGCTAAACCAGAAGTAATATTTAGATATTTGAGAAAACAGCATAGATATTTCTGTTTAGTGACTACATACATAATTTCATATTGATATATTACTGAGGCATTTTTTGGTGTAAAAAGCAGTGAAACATTCCCTTATTTTACATTAGACAAGCTTCATTTGTTTTGTGGTGTTGTGTGTTATTTACACAGTCATAAGTGAGACCAGAACCTCCATTGGTGGGCTATAAACACATAAGGCTATGAATTATGATGGATTTGAAAGCAGTTAGGCTCCTAATGCAACTGAATCTCCTCAGCAGTTGCACCCTAACTCCTTAATTATGTTAGGAAAGACATATAACTTAAGGGAGAAATTAGACTAATAATTTTGAGAAAAATCTATCTGGAAAACATGACCTACAGGAGAAGATCAAAAGCACTTCAGTTATATACCAAGAGAAGACAAGTCTGAGAAGAGACATGCTAATAGTCTTCAAACACGTAAAATCTGCTACAAACTGAAACCAAATAATCTGTTCTTCATTTCCAAGGTGACCAGGAGAAAAAAAACACCTAGCTTGAATAGCAGCAAGGAATATTCAAAGGATAGACTTGGGAACTTCACCTACAGGTGAGGATACTGGCATATAATCTAGGAAGACTAAAAATAGCTTTATGGATCCTTCTTTGTGCAAAAGGGAGATGAGGTAACCTTTTCCAGTCCATTGCAGATGTACTTCTCTGACTCAGTGATACAGTTACTATGGGTTTCCATTTACTCTTAATTTCTCTATCACATTATAAAATATTTAAGGGGATGTAATGGAAAATACATGAAAATATTGTGCTAAATTGAAAAAAACCCAACAAAAAAGAAAACCACAAACATTGGCATGAATAGTATGCTTAATTATAGCAACAGTAGGACATAAGTGACACAAGACAACCTACTGCTTGACTAAAGACGATGTCTCTTCTTAGCGTCAGCATCAAACATTGTGGCAAACCACAGGCAAGTTCCTGGAGCAGAACAAATGCCATTGATTGCTTCGCCCTGGTCACCACTTCTCCCATGCAGTCCTTCAGTGTAATCACCAGGGGGTAAAGCTGTTCATACCAGTCACCTAGAACAAGACAGATCATCTGTTCCAAGACAGAAAACTTGCAATGAAAATCCTTTTCAGAATGGGAAGAGGGCTGCAGTGGCTGTGTAGATCACCCTACACAATAAAATGACCCAGCAGCTCTATCCTAACCATTGCGGAACAGCAAACACCACCGGAGAATATGCTTAGAGGTAGGACTCCAGCTTACCACCAAGACTGGGGCTAAGTCCTTGGCCTGAATCCAACTATATCCTGAAAGAATGACTTTTTAACAGACCTAACTGCTCTGTAAAACTTGCATTAAAGTGTCATAATCAGAGCATATAGGGTTACATGTGAAAACTCATTAAGCACAAGATGAATACAGTGGAGATTAAGATCTCCTGTTCTTTCCAGTACTGACAAATTCCTATCTAAACAAGTGAAGTACCATCAAAAAAAAAAAAGTGTGAAGATCTTATATTTAAGAAAAAGTGGGTGCTGGAAGGCAAGAGAGAAGAACAAATAGATATCTGGAAGGATATTATCTGTTTAATGTATAGGCTGGAAAAATACTAACCTTCAGGTCACATTCCTTTTTAGCTTCTCTATAGTGTTCTCTTTAAATATTTAGAGATATTGAACTCATTATTTTTTCAGCTACTTCGAGCAGAGAGATTTAGAACTATTTTGTAATATGTTTTGCTCTGTTAAAATACATGGTAGGAATATCAGAAAAAAACAAGCTAGTGAAGTGCTTGAAAAATGGGACTCCTTAATACATTACAAATGAAACAAACTGATAACTAGGAATGGAGGAAAACCAGAACAGCTTACTCAAACTTGCCCAATTACCCAAGCTGTTCCTGAATTTTTCAGGATTTAATAAAACCAGACCTGCATTGTAGCTGCATATGGTTTTGCCTACCCCTTTAAGTTGAGCAAATAATAATAATAGAAAAAAAATAATCACCCTCCTTCAGAATCTACATCTCAGTTTCATTGTTATAGTTTAAAATGAAAGAGAAATCAACACCCTGGAAGAATCTATATAAAGATAGGGAGTGTAACTGACTTAATACACTCCATCACTGACTCATATTTTCTGTAGATTAGTGTAATTAAGGATCAATGATAATTAAAATCTGTTCCATTTAAATTGTAATTAGGTGGAAGATAACTGCACATTGTTTCAGGTAACATTCTGAGTCAGGCCAACGAAAGACTCATTAGTACTGAAGACATTCTATAGACGGGAAGACATAGCTGCCTGTTGCAAAGTCAATTTGGCTATGCACCAGAAAAATATGTAAATGAAAAAAACTGTAGCCAAGAACACTGGTGAGAACTTTGAATGCCAGGAGAAACAGCAAAAAAATAAGGCACAGGAAAGAGGAGATAAGAACAGGGACAGAGCAGTCACAGAGAACAACTTGGGTTCCTTTGCAAATAATGTCTTTGTGGTCAGACAACATGTGTTTTAACACAGTCATACATATTTAAGTGTGAGTAATACAGACAGAAGAACCATTCCCTGGAAAACAGCAGTTATGAAGTTAGAGGCATTGTGAACAAAACAGAACATAAGCCATCCCCCAGTTTCATGCTCCAGCAAAAAGAAGCAATTTTATACATGCCATTGACTAAGAGAGTACTGACACACTGCATGCCAAGGTCTGGTGTACACATTTTAAAGAGACTGCTGAAAAAATGGAGAGCTTGCAGAGGAGAGCTACCAAGATTTAGAGTTTAATCTCCTTAAGCCTATGAAAAAGGCTGAGCAGCAACTTCTTCATGAGGAGAAAATAACAAGTCCTAACGGGCATGTTTATTCTAGGGAATAAAAGCACAAGAACAACCAAAGGCTGGAGGCTGCTGTGAGACACAGGCAAATTTAGAAATAAGGTAGACAACAAGGTGTGACATACTAGAAGTCAGACTAGACAGACCAGACAATTTAACTCTCCTTTCAAGTCTTAAATTACAGTAATTTATTAAATTAATCGATAAGTAAATGCCAAGGAAAGCAACTGCAGCAGAATAAGATCAAAAGATGTAATGCACACTGAATCAGCGAACAGGGCTGTGTGTGATAAGAACAGAGCTTGTTGTCTGCTTCTGACTTGAGCAAATAATGAAAAAGATCATACCTGGCCACTTTAAAGTAGACCTGAAGGTACAGCTAATAGACATCTCTTCCACGTTCATGGGAAAGCAAAGCTGGATACAGACACAGCCAAGGATCTTGCAAGTACACTGACAGCCAGGGCAAGAGAGAAAGAGCTGAATTTCTAGAACTAGCCACACTTTGCGAACCTGCTATTACAATTTCAGGTTCTGTGGACAGGGCTAAAGAGCTTTACTTACGTTTTTTCATCGAAGAGGGGGTCACATACTGGCCACAAGTCACATAACACTTAGATCTGTTTCTACTCAGCTGCCACTTAACCAGTCAACCTGCACTGTGTATTTCTGCTTCTTTAGAAACTTTGTTTTTGTCCTTATTGAACGGCATCCTAATATTTCAGGGCTCCATTTCATCAAGATCCATTCTAATCCTGCTCCCATTGGTGCTTAAAACGTCTCCCAGCTTTAAGCATCTGCAAATTTTATAAGCATCATCCATATTTCATAAGCTAAGTCAGTAATAAAAATATTGAATAATACTGGACCCAGAACAAATGTAAGTGGATGGTACTTCATGCAGCCTTCCAGGTTGGCAGTAAACAACTGATAACTACCTTCCATTATGATTTTCCAAATTATTTTGCACATAACTTGTAGTAGCTTCAAGATCATTTTCTCACAAGGATTTTTTGGGGGAGACTACATGTTTGGAATACTAACTTACTAACATAAGTAATTTTTGTCAGTAATAGTTGCGTTAAGAAGGAATTCAAAGATTTGAAACTCTGAAGGCCATTTTTTCATTAAAGGACATTCATGCTAAATACATTAAAAATAAATCCTACTGAGTATTTAATGTCCCAAAGAATACAGAGCTTTATTTACATATGTATTTTACTTTGTAGAAAAAAATAAAAATTGTAAGTTTGTAGGAAACCTTACCCTAATGACTGAGGAAGGATAAATTATTTTATTATAGAATATAAATAGATTGTACTTGCCAAAAGGAAAGAAGATAAGACTATACCCCCGTGTGATTAAGTTATCAATAACAATCTTCTACTCCTTGCTCACACTGAAAATTCTTGTTCACAATTAGTAAGGATGTTCAGTCCCCAGAAGGTGGAGCTAGTTAGCAAATCTAGGAGAGGGATTGCATTGTTTCTTAAAAACAAAGTATTTATGAATGGACTAGTATATTCTCATGTTTATCCTTTTATTTTAAAGCAAGTTTAGTGTGTTAAAATCAAAATAAAAGGAGTATCACAGACAGGTCTCGGAAAAGACAACGCTAGGAAAAAAAAAATCTATATAGCTGCTCAATCTTTGGTCTGTTAAAATCGCTATATGTCACTTGTTATGCAGGATGTCCTGTTGCAAATACTCCAGCAAGAATATAAATCAGGGTCATTCATTAACAATGCACAAAGCTCCAAATATCCATCAGAAGCACTTACTTATAGCAAATACCGCAGCTTTTAAGTTGCTCCTTGAAACTGAGAAGCACTGTGAAACTGAAATTTATGAAACAAAAAAAAGCATTGTATTTTGAAGCTTACAAGTAAATTCAGTAGAATGTGGAAAATAAAATTGTCTTGTATGCAAGGGATAAATATAGCATATTAATAAAATTCATAAAGAGATATTATTTTTTAAAGGGAACTTTAAAATCCTGCTCTAAATTCAGGTTTAGATTATCCTGATCTAACTTGCCACAACATTGGTGATATGTGAGGATACTGCTTGGTTACGAGCTACTGCTTACACATCTAAAAGAGTTTGGAGAGAGGTGCAAGATGCCCTACAACTCCTCCCTCATGAGAAAACTGGCAGTAAGCTCAGAATCAGTTGTTGCTGTAGAGAAGATGCGGGGGGCCAACCGCGGCTCAGGACCTCTGCTCCTACAGAGACCGATGATGGCTTTGTAGAATCACTTAGGGAAGGGAATAGTACAAATTATTGCTTTTGTGTTTAACACATTCAAGGATTTACACACGTTGACACTTCAGGTGTCAAATTTCTTTTAAGTTAAAATTGCAAGATTTGCATCCTCAATGCAGCGGAAAATCCTTTGAAAAAGACTGAAGAATTAACTGAATGAGCAAACATCTCAGAAAAGACATTAGGAACAAGAACAGAAGCAACAAGGAGACTACAGGATGACTGTCAGGTCGCTAAAATGACAAGGGTAGCCTGTCCTGTTTGGAATGTTTAGCATCCAAACAAAAGAGTCAAAGCCTCCTGATTAAGCAAGGAAACTCAATTAAAAAAATTGTGCTCGTCAGCTGTTGGAAAGGAAACTAAAACAAGGCATAAAAGCCAAACACATTAAAATGGAAAATGGAAGGATGAAATTAAAAGAAGTAGCATCACTACTATGCAGTTAGTGTAAGATTAAAACAACAGACTGTGCAGCAAAGCACTGAGTAAATACTCCACTTCCATTGCTAATAGAGAGTTGTGGAAGTTCAGTTTATGAAAGGATTTGCCCTTTGGTTGCTGGAAAATGCCCTTCAGTCCCATGTTCTCTTAATCAACACGTCTGCACAGGCAAATGACCTGCTTAGCACCCAACTAGTCATTTCTACATGCTAATATTCAAGTTGCAATATGTCAAACTGCATGTTAAATTTGATAAAGCTTGGCAGAAAAGCAAGCTCCTGCTCTTTTCAAAGTCAGGCCCATTGAAGTGCTTATTAAAATGTGCTGGTAATCAAACAGAAAAAGCCCTAAGGCTTTGGAATAGCACTCCTATCTCCTTTTGCCCTGGTAACACAGGAAAAAGCCAATTCTGTCACCGCTGTCTGCACCACCTAAAAATCAGTGGAAATCTTTGATGGCTTCAAGTCACCTCAAAACTTAAATGGTTTGAAGTTAAAAGCTAAACATGGAATTAAAAGCAAGAAGAATGCATAATGTCATACTCTTAAAGGAACAGAGGTCCCTACAGAGGTATGGTAATGAACGTAATAGCAGCTACCCACGACTTACTTAACTTTTCACTGTAGCTAATCACTTATTCCCTTACTACCTGAACATACAAATAATCCATGATACGATTGAAATAACAAAGGTTAAACAATGTAAATGAGTTGTCTTGATATCAAAAAATGAACATTAGACAAACTCCATCTTAAGGAAAAAGGCAAGCAAAACAAACCAACACAAACCAGCAGCAAAGCCCTCAAAAACAGGTAGCACAAACAGCATGAAACAATTAACCCACAGAGTCTGAATTTACTCAGCTAGGATAGGAACATTCTTCTGATTTATCTTTTTTTAAGGGAGGTTTAAAAGCTGACTTAGTAGAGTTCATGTATTCAACTGTGCACCAGAAGAAGGTCAGCTTCCTATTTCTTCATCTTGCCGCTCAGCTCTTGTAGCTCAGTTTAACTCTAGTATGAGGGCTAGGCTCTTTGAGAAAGGATGAGGTTTTATGCTCATAACTCTGCAGCATTTCTCACAGGAACACCAAAACCCTGCATAAGGCTTCCTGGTATTTCTGCAGTTAATATAATAGCAGTCTACTTAGCACAGTTTGGGTGTCCAGAAGAACAATTTTGAATTCTTGGGGATTTATTATTCCATTGTAGCCATCTGAGATTTTCTACACTGTCACATGGATTAAGAGTGAAAATGGAAACCATCTAATCATACATACACAAGTGTCTCAGCAGCTTTACTCACAATGGAAACAGAAAAAGAAGGCAATGGCAATAGCAGACATGAAGCTAACGAAATCTAATATACTCAAAACATAGGAGTAATGGATAACCCTTGCTCTAGAAGTGTTGTGCACCTAAATATTCTGATGTATTGTTTATATAATAGTTTGTTGATTTAGTTAAATAGTCTTCCTTTCCATTACACATTTTTAAGCTTCCGTCAATAGCTGAACTACTTGGAGATAGTACTGCTGAAGGGGTAGTCTTATATGCTGCGCTACATATAGCCCAGTTAAGGACCCTACCAAAAAGAGAAGGATGGTACAAAAGTGAGAGGAAAAAGAAAAAAATGTGCAGAAACAGAGCTGATGCAAAAATAAGCTTAAGAGAACAGGAAAGAAAAATGTGAGGAAAAGGAAGGGAAGAAAAAGGTTTTCAGAACTGTTTTTGTTTCCTCAAAATAAAAAACATCTGCTACTCAAGCGAACAATGACCAAGGGAGAATTTTTCATTTTCCTGACTAAATGATAACTTACAGTAAAAGCTCTTCTCCTGAAGATGCAAACAAAACTGGAACACGGTTTTAGTTCACATTTCTATCAGTATTGCATTGGGAGGGATGCACTGAAAGGATGCAGTGCCCATCCCTAGGGCACTGAAAGACAGAAAGGTTTAATCTATACTTATGGAGTCCCCACCAGGTATCAGATTACTTGAGAAAAATTAACCCACATATGCCTGTAGCAATGTGGCTATGAATAGAGGTTTTCCTTCATTCCAGCTAGGAAATATGGCACCATTCCCCAGGTGCTCTTTGCTGCCTACGCTGAAGGTTACCATTGGCCCATTCATCTGCCCAGCAGCAGAGTTTACAGTTCCGTAATTCACTTCAGGCAAAATCCAGGTGCAATCACACCGCCAACTTAAATTTTCTTGAAATAATGTGGTGGATTTTGTATGTAGCAAATTAGGGAGTACTCACACAGAGCCAGCAGAGGAATGGCTGGGTGATAGTTCTGATGGTGTGGTACAAGGAGCAGATGAAAACAACAGCTTCTTTTAGCAGCACAGCTAAGCATGGAGATCTGTCAGGGGCTGTGTAAGCATAAAAGCAAACTACTGTGTTTCACTGGCACCTCTAATGCTGCAGGACAGGCTTTCACATTCTGTCTCCAGTGGAAAATGAAAAGGCAAAAATAAAAAGAATTTAATGTTGTCAAGTAGTTCTCCAAGGCAAACCAGCCTAGAGTTAAAAGAATAAAAAAACCCCCTCTCCTTTAAAATCCGTCTACTCTTCCTGATTTATCCTGCAGAGAAATCATAATCCTGCAACTGATGAAACCATAGCATGTTACCTTGGTAACTGATAACTCAAATTCAGTCTTAAGAATACACTCAAAGGTCAGACTGCATGAAAAGTTAGGCTTAAGAGGGTATAATTCATGTTGAAAGGTAAGTACAAGAAAAGAGTGCCACCGAGATTTCTGATTACAAAGATTCCATACAATAAATATAAGCATGAAGAATAAGATCACACAATGTCAACACTGAGACTGCAAATATAAACCTATCTTGGAAAGCTCTGAATATACGTTATGACAACATCTATAGTTATAGGAATATGCTATTGCATCAAATTATTGTTGTAACATTTTCTACCATCTAAAAAAACCGTGCCTGCATTCTTTGACATCTTCTTCATTGTTATATGCTAGGAAAAAAATTGCATTAAGCCAGTCAGGTTCACCAATATAAGCAAACATTTCATCCCATACTTTAAGGCATACTTTTTAATGTTTTGGTCAAAACCCTGGGTATTCCCCATTTTTCTTACAAACAGCAGCACAACTTTTCTTAGGATCAACTCCAGCACTGAAGCAGTTTCACACTCAAAGATCTATCTGTGCCCATACATTTGCAGTGTTAATGAAACATGTTATGCTCAAATTATGGCATAATATATAATCGCAAGATAAGCAAGCTTTTCACACGTGCAAGGTTTGTGAATTGTATATAGCATAACATTCTGTAAGTTCAGAAATGTATCTATGGGTGTAAACACTGTATGATTTTATATCTAGGAAAAAGTTATGAACCCATACAACCAGGCTTCAAATATAAAATGGAGCAGGATTAAGGCAGAATTTATAAGCCTATACTTCGAATCTCAACCTCCATATAGGCACTTCGCGGTCATCCTGAGGGCTTCATGTCAAACTTCAGAGAGGGAGTTGCAGAGAAAAACAAACATATAAACCCATACTCTCATAGTGAAGTCAAGCATGAAGAATTCTGGCCCCAGAGGCAATGGTTTTGAAAACCATTAGGCAACTAACTCTGGCACACACCTGGATGGTTCTTCAGAAAGCTCCATCTTTTAAGTTAGTCCTATAAAAGAAAGCAATTTTAAAAGGTCTCATTTCTACATGACCTTGAAAGTCCTATAAGCTGTCAAAGGCACTGCATGATGCTTTCGTGAAAACATCATTAGGAAATGATGTCTTCCTCAAAAAGTAGGATGTGAAAACAAAGCGATCTGCCCCACAAATCTCCTGCCATTTCCATGTGATGGGGTGTTGCAGAACACTCAGCACAACTCAACAGAAGGACTGACTGCTCTCACAGAAGGGAACTTGTACTTATTCAAGGGAAATGAGGAAGGCCTTAAATGAGGGAGAGAGAAGAATTCATTCCAGTGTCATAACATCCTGATATTTTTTGTGTCCTTGGCCTGTCAGCTCCAGAAGACAACTCCTCAGCTAAATGAAACACATCTATAATTTTCTAACCATTACAATTATCATTATTGTTTTGCAAGAGGTACCTTTCATTCTATTTGATGACCGCTTATTACAGTACTTAAAAGAAAGTAACTTTTAAGTTTTATTGGCTTTGTGAGCTAAAAGCTTTAACCAATATTTCATTTTCCTATGTAGGGTGTGAGCCTGAATCAAAGCTAAGAGCACACTTTTTTATAACTACCATGAAAGACTCAAATGGACTGGTTAAATACATTTCATGGCTTATACAGAGTAATAGAGGACATGTTCAGAAGGTTGAAGAGAGTGAAGGAAAATCTGTAAACATTCATGTTGCTAAGCATGTCAGAAAGCATCCAAAAAGAATTATCCTAAATCATTACTTTTTTCAGACTGGGGAGGGAGGGGGAAATGTGAAGTTTTGTTCCATAACTATGGAATACAGATAAAAACCAGTACATGCATGTCTGTGTACACACACACACAAATGCACTGCAGTAACTGGGGGGAAGTTTGGGTGAAAGCGTACTACTACTATACCTGCAAAACATTTCTAATAGACATACTGTATTTCTGCTAACTATAGCAGAAAAGCTTGTTAGCTCCAGGGGGAAGAGACGGGCACTAGGCACAAGAACAAATATTCAATTTTATCTTTTAATCAAAATCAGTATGCTTTGGTTCACTTTCTAAAGATTCTTTCAAGCTGACAAGTACACCTACCTCACTGTTGCATATTTGTACCTTCTTATCCGAAAAAGGTCTGAAAAATGTAGAAAGCTAATTGTGTTGATACTTTGCATCTGCAAGCCTTCACTAGAGAACAAAGATGATACCATCTATGTCTCTAACATTATAGGGATACTTGCCTGGTAGACAGAAACTCAGAGAGGCAAGCAGATAAGAAATACTCTGGTCTCTGGACTATTCATACAAAAACAAGACCAACACATCTGGCACTGAAAACAAGTATTCCAGGATGCCAGCACAAATCTCTCATACCGGTAAAAATACTGACATTGCAGCTCCATTAAAAAATCAATACTACAACCAAAATCTATTGCACGAAGATCACCAGTACTATGCAAATGATATACAGCTGAAAAAATAGTTTTAATTCTTGTTATGTAAGAAATTACAAATGAGTTCAATAACTTTAAAATCCTTGATATAAAATCATGTCATTAAAACCTGGGGGAAGGTAAGAACATGTAAAGGAAAATATAGGATAAAATATGCAATTAAAAAAAAAAGCCATAATTATACAAAGCTCCATAAAATAAAGTGTTTGTGGTGGTTTTGTTGTTTGGTGTGTGGGGGGGTTCATTTGTTTAACTGAAGAGCGGCACAAGGGTTGGTTCTGATTTCCTTATATTTGCACTACTACCACTATCACTAACGAGCTGTTTCATTTGTTGCAACACACTTGCACATCAGAAAGTCTTGTCAGACTTATGAAGCAGATATAATCTATGCTTAGCAAAAGCAACAATGAATGTAGCCATAGGAGATCAGAAGATTTGGTGACAAGGACCTGCTGTGGACAGTTTTCTTCGCATCATCTCATGGAATCACTCTACTTCTCCTTCAGTATTGACACAGTTTGACGACTGTATTCAGGGGAAAATGAATTTTAGCAAATCAGAAAACAAAACTTAGTATATCACTTCAGAAAAGTGGAGGGATTTACAGGAGAATGACACTGAAACAATGTTCACCTTTCATTACAAGTTTCCTATGGGGTAAGACACACTCAATTTTTTTTTTTTTTTTGTCAAAATGGTATATTCAAGTAAAATGTAAAATAAATTAAACTACATCAGCCATCAAAGGAAAACATTGTGGTTTCAAAAGGTTTTCATTGTAGCACAAAACATTGAGCATGGCAAGCAGTTTGAGCACACAGTGGAGCTGTAATTTGATAAATAGCCTTCCATCATTCAAGGCTACAACTGTGCAAAACCTTGCTATCAGCACTCTCATCAAAGATAGTATTAACTCTTCTGTATATGATTTTTCTGTGACTTTTTCCATTTTTATTTTTATTTATTCTAGTCAATGATTAAAAAAAAAAAAAGCAACATTGCTTACCACCTGTATGCAACACATTGCAATCTGCTGCTGAAGGGTCATTTTCACCCTCTTTAATGTTGCTCACACTGTCTTTTTCAAGTAGTCTGTCCACCATGGCAATGACGCAGTTTAAACTCTTTCCCACATTGGCCCACACCCTGTCCTGAAAAGAGCATAATTATCACTGCACATTACTGAAGAAGGAAAAAAAAAAAAAGACAATACTAACTTCTTATTAACATCTTAAAGTGGAGACAGAGACATGCAAATTGCTAGAAATATTACTAGACGTATTAGGTGTCAGCATATTACCATTTTTCAGCCTACTACCAACTTAAGCCTTTTTCATGGAGTTTTTTTCTTGCAGTGTAAATGACTGAACTAAAACTGTTTGGGTTTTTTAGACACTGGAAAACATGTGTGCTTCAAACTCTACATGTAAATGCATGCGAAGTTTCAGGTCCAATCACAAGGAACTAAGCGGTTTGTCTATTTGAAATAATACAGTAAGAACGTAGACATTCAAAGCCTTGCCAAATCAAATCTCGTGTGCAACTGCCAGTTTTGCCAAAGTACTCCACAACCTCTTTTCGATAATTTTACATACGCTCTATTTTATTACATCAGTTACTCTGTTAAAGCAAATGTAAAATTGAAGGACTAGAATTAGAAACTCGCTTGTCATGAGATGTTTATTAGGTAACACAATTTCAGATTCGTTCTTCACCTCTCACACAAACAGCAACCATCACACTTAACTGAGTTTATAATAAATATGAGAATTACAGAAGTAATAGAGTGATAGAAGAAATTCTGCACAAGCAGAGAACAAAAAGGATAATGTGGCATGAAGGAAAGAGCTGTTATGGAACAGAGCTACAGGAAGGGTCCTTCAGGTGCTGGATGCTGCAGAAATCAAAGCTCTTGCACCTACTATTGTGGGGCTGAATAAGAAAGAGGAAAAAATGAAGCCATACAAGAAGTGAGGCTGTACGCAAGGCTAGCAAGCAGACTAAAACCAAAACATAACAAACCCACCAAAAAACCCCATGTACATGTTTTAATTGCTGAGTCATTCTGAAACTAATGCAGAGCAACCAGAGTTTGCTTGAGGGTTAAAAATGGGAAAATAATATCACTGCTCTTCTTTCTACTTCATGATATAATAGCCAGAAGCATTATGTATACATCAGGCCTTGAGGTGTAAAAATGGATTTGCAAAAGACAAGAGAGAAGCTTAAAGAACACTGAAAACTCAGAGAAATACCACAGTTCCATATAAACGGTAACACTTGGAAGTTGGGTGAAGGCAAAGTTAGAACTACTAGTAAGGCAAACATTTAAGGTAAGATTTATTTTTAATTACATGCCACACTTCTTGGGCCGCTATCCTGACTAGAGGGATCCAATCTTTCCCTGTTCCCTCCACTTGAGGGCACACCCTGTGACAAGTGGGCATCCTGCCCTGAAGGACATGACATGGTCCTGCAGACAGCAGCAGGTACTTGCTCAGTCTGGATGACAGCAAGACAGATCCTTCTCCTCCAGCTCCCCAAACCTGAGTCCTGGAAAGATCTTGTAGGGCTGCCTTAAGGACCAGTGAGTATCTAGTGTTATATGTGGATGTAGAAACTATGGTTTGATGTTCTCCCTAGGTAAACCCATGCCTTAACCGTACTATAAAAAAGGTATTGTTGATTTACAAGAGGCAAGAAGCTGGTCACTCTCATGCAGAGCTGCATTTAATCCCCAAATTATTTTTTTAAAGCGCTGCATGTACAATGCAACAAGCGGAAATATCTGCACCTCTATGTGTGAAACAAACCATTAGACACATGACTGACTCTCTGACAGCCACATGTGTAGAAACAACTTAAAGCCAAAAACAGAGGACAGGTATAGATTCCTTCAAAAGTTTCATCCTGCATGTACCTCAAGCGTTCCTGAAAAACATTTAGAATATGGGTGAAATGACTGATTTCCACCACCCACAAGTATTTTTGGGAAAAGGATTCTATGAAGAGCAATGAAATACAGCAGATAGTAAAAATTTTGGCCCCAAATAGCTGCAAGTTTTACTACAGAGTAGCAGGGAACTTCAGGCCTTCTAGTCACTGAAGTTGCTGAGGTATACGAACTCAAGTTTCTCAGCGTGGCTGCAGCAACGTAATTTCCCTTTCCTCCCTCTGCTGGGGGAGTTTAATCCCAACACAGATTGTTAAACTCTTAAGGAGCATCTGGAGTTATTGCACAAGCAACACAAATACGATCCTTTGTTTTATTTAGGAAAGAATACTTTCTTCTTTTCAAACCAACTATTAACCCAGCTTTGAGATGATGTCTATACAATATTCACATAAACATTCCCTGAGGGTTTAGAAGCAAAACTCAAAAACATCTGTTGACAAGAAGCTCACTCTTATTATCACATATCTGGCTTTTTACCTATGGGCAAGTGAAAGGGAGCGAGGGCCTGTCCCACAGCTCTTTTTCTCCACGCAGGAGGTTCTTGGGATTAGAAGCTATCATTATAGGCAGAGAGAAAGAATAGATGTATATATTGTTCATTGCAACGTTATTCCGTCTGCACCAAAGATGGCCAAATTTTTCCAAGAGGGCTGCTGAAATTCTGCAGTTTGGTAAGAACAATTCTTGAGTAAAAATGCAGTTTCCAGTCAATGAAAATTAAGTGACTCCCTATTATGCTCCATGAGAAGAAATCCATCCATTTCACATTCTTTGTCATCCCTTACTATTCCCATAATGTTTTCCTGTAGCCTAGCACATTTTCCACCCACCTTTCACTTTCTTAAACAGTCTATTTTCAATTTGCATAAGAACTACCTCACAAGTGATCATTTTGCAGCATGTGCCAGGTTAAAGGACAAAATACACCCAGTAAGCATTCTTATAAGCCCTCTGTGTGAAGTGAGGCATCAGAAGAAATTAAGTCTTATTTCTTGATATACTGAAGTACTAAGACCCTAGATTCCTAAGCAGGATGCTTCTCCCCAATACCAGTTTTCCCACCAGTTGCTGTGGAGCTAATTGGATGGTAAGCTTACTACTGTGGTGTGAAATAAGAGAAACAAGGCCTCTGGCTCCCTCTCATTACTGCTTCTTTAAGCTCGAAAGTCAAGCAATGACAGGGAAGGTGGAAATCTGTAACAGAGCTTCACCCTGCTGGGACAAGTCAGACTGGGACAAGACAATGACACACTGACATCTACTTCTTCCAAATTTCAGAAGCCATTTAGGACACCAAGGAGTCCCAGCACACGTGGCTAGGTGTTGCTAGTTAGAAATGGCCATAGTTGCACTTCTCTTGTTGCTTCTGCTGTGGCACTGGCAGGCGTGCATGCATACTCATAATGATCTCCATGAAAAGCTAGGCCTTGGCATCACAGAAAGCTGGGCACTTTTCTTAGGACATTTAAAAATGAACCTGTAAAATAATTCTTTTTCATCCACCCAATTAAAAAAAAAAAAGTAATTCATTTCCATCCACTCTGAAAGTATCATTAAAAGGCAATTCAACTCCCTCATTTCAGAGAGCAGGAGTAGAAACTATTTTTCTGTCATTGTATCTGACCAGATGTCTTCCTCCTAAGCACTGCTGGCCAGTGGAGTCCCAGAGGCTGCCTTTTTGTTTTTAAAGGATTCTCAGGCTTTCTAAATTCACTGCAGAGCTCCTCAGTCACCTCTTGTCCTTCCGTATATACCACTACCATTGCGTGCTGTACTTGTGCCAAGTATGACACAGCAACTGCATTCCCCAGTGCTCTGAAGATACTGTGTCTCCTTCACGTGGGCTGATAGCCATATATTACCTTAAGGCCCTTTTGAGATACGAGCATAGATAAAGCAATTATCCTCACTAATGTGCATGATTAACACCCTCTTGCGATGTGACAGTGCTTTGGAATGGAATATATATCATGCACAGCTCATTATTTCAGACCTGTGTCTGAGTACCATATCAGTATTTGTACATAACTTATTGGAAATGCCATTTTATCTGTTCTTTGTAGCTCCAACCACGCTAAGTAGTCAGTCAGAAATGTAGAGCAGAAACAGCTCCAAGTGGCAATGTGCCCACCTTTTCTTGTATTATACATGACAACATGCTTTGTTCCCTCCTGCAGGGAGGTTCTAGGATAGCAGAAGCAGCAGGCAAGAGAAGAGAATATCTACCCAGAGGCAATCTAAGACTCTGAAGTTAAATATTTTTCCTTCAACAGTAATGCTTTAACTACTGCCTACGTGTAGTGCACCAATATAAATAGCCCAATCCATACCGCTGTCAGTTACTCTGGGATGAATATTTGTACTTGATATCAAAGAAGAGAGGTGCAACATAGTATTGCTGTTGAGAAGGCAGATTTTTGGAAAACACTGATCACTCAGTGAAAGGGCACCCTGCACAGTTAAGAAATTGGGCGTTATTCCTTAAAGATAAATTTGGATGCTAGGGAAGGGGGTGGATCTTACCTAGTTTTTAAACACTGCCTTGAATTCACTTTCATGATGGTCATAAGATAATGCAGTCGTTGGAAGTTGATGGAACAGGGTCAGCTTAAAGAGTTGCTGGATGTCACTGATTTGGATTTCAGGCAAAACTAAAATTGAAATTCTAATTGTAAAATGCAACTCTAGTGCTTGATAATAGTGGGGGAAGAAAAAAAGCAACAAAGGATATAGTACTGTGCATAAAAAGCAATGTATCTCAAAGTTTTTTTCCTTTATAGTTGGCTTTCAGAGTAGATTAAGCATTTTTTTCAAATTTTAATCTTTCTCTTTTCATCATGCTAATGACAATTTGATCATTAAAACTTGCATTATTCATTATCTCCATTGACAGAAGGAACTGAAAAATAACAGAAGCCCAATCTTTCAAATTTAGAAAAACCCCAAAATTTCTCTAAGATTTATACTCTCAAGTTTGACAGTGACTGGCTCAGTTTAACTCAGAAAATACTTAAATATATACTTAATTTTAATCAAGCAGGTAATCTTACTAATTCAGCAGAAAAAAAAATAGATACGCTTTAAACTAATGTGCTTATATATTTTAATAGATGAGGACCAAGCACCTGGCAGAATAAATTTAAAAAAAAAAAAAAATCAATAATGAAATACAGTAAAGCTAGCTTCTCTGCAGGGACAGAAGTACTAAATTAAACTACAACTTGGACAAAACCCCCATTTTTCCAATGCAAAATTTCTCCCTTTTATCAAATCTATTGTGACATTTATTTTTCTGAATGTTTCGACAGCTGGAAACAAACATTTTGGCTTTCATTTCAAGGAAAGAAGAACCATTCTAGCCCCTCAGGTTGTTGAGAAAACATGAAGTGAAGTCAAGGCTCTAAAACCAGAAGACAAATAAAAGACTGACTGACTTATTTATTGTTTAAATCTCATGACTACTTAATGTATGGGGTTGGAGAATTGTCTTTTCTCTAGAAGAAATATATTCTTCTTCCCTTATTTGTGGTAGTAATAAAAATTACAGTTCAGGTGTAAGTAGTGCAGCTCACACAAGATATTAATTATTTACAATAGAGATTAATATACTGGCATCCTTTACATTTATGAGAATACAGTGATGAACTGAAAGTATGAGCCTGAACTGAATAAAAATAGTTTCAGTTCAGGGTGTATGTAACAAAGAAGCAGAACTATTATGAACTCATCCATCAAAATAATTAATTTACAAAATCTCAGCCATATAAATAATACAAATCTTTGAAATATATGCTAAGAAGGTTAAAACCTAAAAGCCATGTTTCATTCTTTTATGCAATCTCAGACATCCTCTAAGAACAGAGTCTAAGCGAAAACAGCTCTGTTTTGCTGCAGGTTAATTCATGTGTATTTAAACTATTTATATTCAGCCGGGGGGCCGGGGGGGCATAGCATATGCTGTTCCAGTCTCTTTAAATCTGCCTAACTAGCAAAAGGAACTCAAGTAAGAGCAAAGAAAGACTATTTTCCTGTCTAGGCAAGAAGATAATCATCATCCCCACTGTTACATGCACAACCAAGCAGTCACACAGAAGCACACTGTACTTAGGAAAAGTCTTTCAAGTTAGTTTCAAAATATACAACGAATCTGAAAAATATTATTTCATGGTTTTGCACTCCTACCCCCCTTCCCC